>NW_026946894.1:900000-1131185 GCF_910591565.1 Cydia splendana
ATTGTGTGAAACTTAGTGCCACCGAGTATGGTTGGACGTTAAATAATGGGCACTACGAACCTTTGTGGTTCGACGAAGAGCCTACTCCGTTGCATGTTGATGATATAGTTATTAATAGTGAAGACGAAGGCAGTGATAATTTTACCTCCGACGATGATGAAAATGATTATTTAAGCTCTTAAAATAATTATTGTGTAATGTGCATTAGCGTTAAAGAAATAAATAATAATATATGCCTCACACAGAACTCACGAGAAGTTAATATTTCCCCCCCCATCACCCCCACTTTTAAATTCCTATTTTTAGTTTTTATACATTTTCATGAAAACTGTGAAAGCTACAATAATAATGTCTAAAAAAAGTATATTTTCCATAAAATTCTCTACAATATTGTCTTTGCAAGTATGAAAAAAAAAAACTACTAATTTGTACCAAAAAAGGGCAAAAATTCAACAATATACTTCCAAAGACAATTTGGTAGAGAATTTTACTAGGTAGGTGGGTAGGGTAAGAGAAGTATGTTTTCCAATACTTCTAGACATTTTAATTGTAGCTTTCATAGTTTTCATAAAATGTATAACAACTAAAAATACGGATATAAAAGTTGGGGAAATATTAACTTCTCGTCGTGTTTATACTTCTATTTATTCTTATTAACGAAAAAGCTATATGCATGCAGGATTTTGACTCTTGGAGGATAATCTGTAAGGATAATTTGATAAACTATATAATCTTATAGTTCTGACACTTATAGACATTTACAACTCTAAACATTATGGATTCTTTTTTGTGTTTTTATACCCGTATTTTTTTATATTATTATTATAGCTTCTTTAATGTAAATCGACATTAAGAGACCGTATACATCTCTAAGTAATTGTAATACGTTAGTTACGTTAGTTTGAATTGATAGTTGCAGTTAGTTGTATTTTATAAAATTGTTGATGTATTGTTATATTATTTTTGCTTTTATGTAAATTCAATGTTGACGTGTTATAGTGCCCTTGCGGCCTATTTGCTGAATAAATGTTGAAGTTTGAAGTTTGCATGCCAAGTTTCGTGCTTTCTGCCGGATGGGACAGGATTTAGGATGGGTCAGACCAGGACCGCATTTTTGCAGGTTCATCTTTTATTAGCCAGACTCTACCTCCATACTAAATCGAGCTAAGGAGTCGCACTATAAAGAAATATTGAACATTTTCTTTCAAGTTGATATACAGGGTGTCCATGCATTAGGGTATTTATATTCAATATTCAATAATTCATTCATAAAATCAATACAATTTTACACGTCAATGGTATTTAGAACCAGTATACAAAGTATCATAACAAATTACGATTTTTTTACTTTGGAGCAACCTGTATGTGTTAGTAGCTCCTGAGGTAATAAATAGTATGACTAGATTTTGCCCTGTGCGCGGGGCCCGAGGGTCCCGCGGTCTTCTTGTAGTTTGTTGTTGGTGCTGTTGTTGATGTATTGTTGTTTGTGCTGTTGTTTTTGTTGTAGTAGTAGTAGTAGTAGTTTGTTTTCCAAAGGGTAAAAGAAATAAAGTTGTACTTTTGCTAGGACGAAAAGATCCGCGTGAAAGCACTACATTCCCGCAGCTCGGCCTGGCCTCGCGTGCTTGGGAACTCGTAAGGGACGCTCCGGGCCTTCGGCCCTACGCGGAGCTCGGCCTTCGTCCTTCGCTGGGTTTCGAAGCTCAGCGTCGGGCCTTCGGCCCGCCGCTTCGCTTATTAAAACAGTTGGGAGGGTTGGTTTTGCTTCGGGGCCTAAGCGGGAAATTGGAGCTTAAACACGACCCAATAGGAAAAGTGTCTTAGACAAGCGAAACGGCGGGCCGAAGGCCGAAGGCCGTAGGCCAACTTCCCCCTCTCGTGTGACGCTTCGGGCCTTCGGCCCTACGCGGAGCTCGGCCTTCGGCCTTCGCGAGCCTCGACGCTTCGCCGTCGGGCCTTCGGCCCGCCGGCTTCGCTTATCAAGACAGTTGACTTTGTAGAACGCTTGGGGGAACTGCATTCACGCAGCTCGGCCTTCGGCCTCGCGTTTTGGGAGTCGGGGTGGAGGCTCCGGGCCTTCGGCCCTCCGCCGGGGTCGGCCTTCGGCCTCCCGGCCTGAAGCTCGCCCTTCGGGCTCGCTTAACACACTTTTTGTATAGGATTTTGCTTTGTTCGTCATTCCCGCACTTTAACTTTAACTTTATGATATCGGAAAAAAACAGATATTTCTCTTGCTAAGTTTATGACAATTGTCACAGAAACACTGCAATTGTCACGAAATTCCGACATATAACTCATTACCTGTCAAGAATTACCTACAATTCTTCTAGATCTTTGACAATTGTCAGAAACTTCACAGGAGAAATATCTGTTTTTTCCGATATAATAAAGTTTTTTTTAAATAATACAATGATGGTGGCAAACAGGAATACGGCCCGCCCGATGGTAAGTGGTAATCGTAGCCCATGGATGCCTGTGACGTCAGCGATAGTGATTTTACAATTCGTCGCACCTGTCACCGATGTGAAATTGGGGCCTGGCCTCTATTTCACTACGGTGGCAGGTGCGACACTTGTCGACATCACAGTTGGTACTGACGTTACAGGCCTCCATAGGCTACGGTAACCGCTTACCATCAGACGGGCGGTGTGCTTGTTTGCCACCAACATGTTAATAAAATAAAAACTCCATTATATCGCCAAATACTAAGTACTTATTTTGCGAAGCTAATGACAATTGTCACAAGAAACATGACAGACTTGTATAGGGTCGAGTGATAATTACTTAAAACCAGCGCGTCGTATAGTACGGCGTTTCTATGCAGCTGACTACGACATTGTAAACGCAGAATTGGATAAAGTGGACTGGGAACGTTGTCTTCCAGAAGACAGCATAGAAATAGCTGTGGATACTTTCTATGATATTCTAAACCGAATTATAGATGATCTGATCCCTACTAAAATAATAAATTCTAGCCAAGATAAATTTCCCGTATGGTACTCCCGACCATTAATAAAATTGATTAAGAATAAAATAAAGACCCATAAAAAATGGAAAATTTATGGACGACTCGCGGATTACATAGCATTTTCAAAATTAAGGGCAAAGATTAAATCCATGGAAAATTCATGCTACAAATTATTCATCTCACGATCTGAAAACAACATTCGTTATAACTCAAAATCTTTTTGGTCATTTTTAAAGTCTAAGATGAGCGTTAACGGGATACCCAACACACTTTTCTTGGACAATAGTGTTGGTAATAGCGGCAAAGAAGTCGCTGATTTATTTAATACCTATTTTCAGTCAGTTTTCGTCAATAATGTTAACTCTCAAGCACCTTGCCAATCTACTTCAATTGCATTAAATAACACTGTGTTTCCTAATTGCCTAATAAATAATGTTAATATCACTACCTCTCTAGTTGAAAGCTACCTTAAGGGATTGGTGACTTCTAAAGGCTGTGGACCAGATGGAATACATCCAATATTTTTAAAGAACTGTCGGGCAAGGTTAGCTTTTCCCATATGCCTACTATTCAATCTTTCTTTAAGGACCGGGACATTGCCATGTTGTTGGAAGAGATCCATCGTAGTTCCAATCCATAAAAGTGGCAATAAACATGACATAAAAAACTATCGGGGTATCTCTAAGTTGTCGGTTATCCCTAAACTGTTCGAAAAAATTATCTACGATTCACTTTTTTACGCAGTTCGACCGAAATTGGTAAATCAGCAACATGGGTTTATCAATAGACGTTCCACTGAGTCCAATTTATGTCAGTTGATTGATTTTGCGACGAATGCAATGGATAAGGGCTATCAGGTAGATGTTATTTATACCGACTACTCCAAAGCATTCGATAAAATTTCTCATTCTTTGCTTATTCAAAAATTACAAACTTTTGGAATTCACGGTAATCTTTTGAGATGGCTTACCTCCTACCTGCGTGACAGAACGCAAGCAGTTGCTATAAAGGGGTACACTTCTAGCTTTGTTCCCGTATCTTCAGGCGTACCTCAGGGATCCCATTTGGGTCCATTATTATTCAATATTTACATTAATGACGTTGTTGATTGTTTCAAATTTTCTGATTTATTATTATATGCCGACGATACTAAAATTTATAGTATTATAAAAAATAGCGATGATTGCATGAAACTTCAAGCTGATCTTGATAGACTGACGTTATATTGTTCTATGAATGAGCTGTACCTGAATGTAGAAAAGTGCTGTGCTATATCATTTACAAGAAAACGCAATAAAATACAGTATAATTATTCTTTAAATAACAAAACGTTAAGAGTTGTATCTGAAGTGAAGGATCTGGGTTTAAATTTCGATAGTGAACTACAATTTATTTCACATATTGACAAAATTTCAGCGAAAGCATACAGAATGATGGGATTCATTTTCCGCCAAAGCAAGGATTTTACAAACCCTAAGACTCTGCAACTTCTATTTAACGCATTTGTTAGGTCAAACTTAGAATACGCGACTACAGTCTGGAATCCTCATTTCAATGTTCACATCCACACAATTGAAAAAATTCAGAACAAATTTATTAGAACAATGAAATATAAATTTAAATCTTTTAGCACTGACAATTTAGAGTCTCTTCAAACACGTAGAGAAATTAGAGATCAAATTTTTTTGTTCAAAATCTTACATGGCCTTATTGATTCACCTAATCTTTTATCTAAAATTTCAATTCGCTGTCCTAATCGGCGAACTCGCTCCACAAACCTTTTTGCAATTGACTTTGGGCGCACTACATATGCAAGAAATAGCTTTTTAGCTAGAGCGTGTAGAACTTATAATGAAAAATTTTCTGATATTGATATATTTCATTTATCATTACAACAGTTTGTTTCTGCAATAAAAAGTACAGTTAATGGTAAAAATAATATCCATTAGTAATTATGTTACATCATACTTTCCAATGTTCGCATGTTGTTTTTATGTGTGTTATTACATCAATTCAAGTTAGGTATTCGAGTTATGCATGTTGTAAATAAATTCTATTAATGTTAAAGTAGGTTTAAGTTTGAATTGTTTTAATGTTAGATTCTGAGCAACATAACTGTTATTATTCATTAGTGGAAACTGTGTGGCTTGTGAATGTGTTATCTGATTTACTATATGTGTTGTTTTTGCCTGTTTGTTTCCCAAAGGTTTAAATAAATAAATAAATAAATAAACATGACAATTGTCGGTAATTCTTGACAGCAAATGAGTTCTGTGTAACACTATATGAGTAAAATGAATATAGGCGTGGAATCGAATGTATTTGCAGCCAACAAAATGCCAATGTTTGTTCAGCTACCTGTTCACCTGTTTAAATTGCTTATTATCAATTTAGATCCGGATTTTAAACCTGGCTGACATCGGATAGCCATTTATATTGATGTCAATGGTGTTGGTGAATATTTTAATTCATTCGGGCGAAAACCGGAAGGTTGGTTGGGTATCATAAAATGTTCATGGAGAGAAATTGTAAAGGCCCCAGTACACAATGGGCCATTGCCGGCCACTCCAAGGGACGCAGCCATGCGGTAGAATGAGATAGCAATATCATTTGCTCCCTCTAACGCATAAATGCGTCCCTTGGAATGGCCGGCGATGGCCCATTGTGTACTGGGGCCTTAAGATATGGTATTGTAATCAACAACTGCAAAGTTTTTTTTACATCAGTTTGTGGCAAATACTGTTTAGTTTATCTTTATTTTAAAACGAAAAATGTCAACTTGCATGTTTTTTCCACTGTACACAGAATAAGTAATGATGTTACTATATCATATATGTTCAGAATATTACTTGAATAAACTTATTATCCTATATAAAATGTGTGTTTTTATATTTCTAAACCCAGTTTCTAAGTAGATTGCACATACATTATAGTCACATTAAAATTCCATTTTGCGAAATAAAGAATTCAACATTTAACTTTGCGAAAGTAGATAATTGTTATTAGAATATTTTCTAAAAGCAATAAAAACAGATTAGGTTAGAATCGAGCTACAAATGACATTAGGTTGGGTTCAAGGTAAGGTTGCAGGGCCTCAACAAGGGAAAAAAGGGGGAGGGACTGTTGGCCTGGCTAAGTGAGCCAGAACTCACCCACTACTCCCTACTACTGCCGTATGCAGGTAATGAATTCCCAATGTATTAGGTATAGGTTTAATAAATTATAAATATATTTCATTAATAACATAATAATATACAAATATGTAAAAGCAAGTAATAAATAAGCCTACAGTAATCACGTATACCGGTCCCACGGATGCGGATGTTGCTTACATAATCTCGTCTGTCAAGGAGTTCCGGCAGGAAAGGCCTTGGCAGACTTAAAAATTTCCGAAATGAGGGTTCATACCTACCGACTGGAATTGGTTTCATGGAGGTATCAGATGGGTTAATGTAGGGTAACTGATGTACACCTTGCTAACATAATCTAGTCTGCCAAGGTGTTTCGGCAGGAAAAGCCTTGGCAGACTTATATATTCATGAAATGAGGGTTCATACCTACCGACTGGAATTGGTTTCATGGCGGTATCATATGGGTTAGTGTACGGTAACCGATGGTCATCTTGCTTATAATCTCGTCTGCCAAGGTGTTTCGGCAGGAAAAACCTTGGCAGACTTATATATTCCTAAAATGGGGGTTCATACCTACCGAATGGAATTGGTTTCATGGTGGTATCAGATGGGTTAGTGTAGGGTAACCGATGGCGACCTTGCTTACATAATCTCGTCTGCCATGGTGTTTCGGCAGGAAAAGCCTTGGCAGACTTATATATTCCTGACATGAGAGTTCATACCTACCGACTGGCATTGGTTTCATGGTGGTATCAGATGGGTTAATTTAGGGGTCCCGATGGTCACCTTTGAGAGCGTCTGCCAAGCACTTCCGGCAAAAAAAATAGTGGCAGACTTCGCTTTTCTGTGTCTACATGTAAATTTCTAACTGCTGCCATAACTACTATCTCGGTATCAGATGGGTTAAATCAGCCCCTTTTTTCGCACCGGAAGTGGCCTTCTTTTTCGTACTTTCGGCAAGTTCCGCCGTGGCAGACTATCGAATTCGGACTTAGCATAACTTTTCTGGGAAACCATTGTGCATTTCATCGTGGTATCAAGTCGGTTAGAAATTTTGCGGCCGGCTCTTCTACCACAGAGTACAGACACTTTCATTAATTAAAATAGAAAATATTAATGTAAGCCCAAATGGTGTTAAGATTATGATTCGTGATATAATAAAAACATCGGCCGCGGGTCGTGATCAACCAATTTTGTTTCTACCATATTTTCAAGATAACAGAAACATATGCCCCGCGACTGTTATAGAAGATTATCTTTATGTAACATCAGAATTCAGAAATGAAAGTGTCCAAAATCTTTTATTAACATTTAAAAGACCTTACAAAAACGCATCTGCTCAATCCATTAGCAGGTGGATTAAGCAAGTGCTTGGCGAGAGCGGCATTGACGTCGCAACATTTAGCGCACATAGCACGCGTCATGCTGCGACGTCTGCCGCACACCGCGCGGGCATTTCGCTCGATGCTATCCGGAAAGCTGCAGGCTGGTCGAAAACATCAGAAACATTCGCTAGATTTTACCATCGCCAATTGATTGATGAAGGCAATTTTGCCAGAGCCATTTGCCTTCCGGATGACGATTAACTGTTATTATAGTTGAATAATTGTACCTATAACTATTTTTTCAAAATATATGATGATAATTGGATAAAAATTTAGTTTTTTATTGCATGCGAAATGCAGCAAAACTTTCAACTCTTAACATCTACCTGGTTTTTATATCTGAAGAATGAAGCTTAAGAAATATAATACATGATCAAACGAACTTCAAAGTGAAGTTCGATCAGTATTATATGAGTAAGCTTCATTCGAAGATATAATTTCCCTCCCTCCCATAGACCCAGAAAGAAAGTTTTGCTTTAGAAAGTACTTATAGTCTCTAAAAATAATGAGCAATGGCGGCAAGCTTTACTACCCACCAAGGCTAGGTGGAAAAGTGGGGATAGACCTGTTCGAGTTAAAGTTTTTTCTACCCACTTTAAACATGCGATGAGTTGCCTAGTAGGTTAAAGGACTACCTGGTTTTTATATCTTCGAATGAAGCTTACTCATATAATACTGATCGAACTTCACTTTGAAGTTCGTTTGATCATGTATTCCTAATGCTTCCGCGTTAATGAGTCCCTTTAGGCCAAGAAAGGTACGCTCGGCTAGTATGGCGGAATGGAAATAATTAGTAATAGCTGAAATTTTCGGTGTATGGGACAGATAATAAATCTAGTGATTACGTCGACACATAATCCAAATAAATATATTACATTTAGGTATTTAAAAAAAAATGTAAAAATATAAAAAATCACAGAAAGTTTGTAAAAAATATTAATAACATTTTTTAAATTTATACTCATAGAGAAATATTTGCTTTATGACATTAAGCATGAATCACACAAAAAATAATTCTGTATCCTACATTTAAAGTAAGTAACCTACGGTTATTATTAAATTCAGTATATTTCCGTCCTCAAAAATGGTAATAGGCTATTTTTCTCTCATTATTTCCAAATTACAATAAGTACAAGCGTTGCAATTTAATCGTACACTAAATAATACCGTATGGTAGGTTTTATGGGGTTGTGCATTAATTGCCTGGTTAAAAATGGTAATAGATCAATATCATATGGGATTTTTATTATGAGTTCTCTTTCGTCGAATACTGTAAAAATCGGCTTGAAATATGATTCGTAACACAAAAAACCATCAAAAACGTTATCGTTGCTTTAAAGTTGCCGCGCACGAGCCAGCGAGCTAACGCGATTGGTCGTTGCATGGAGCGGGGCGACGGAACGATGAAACTTCCATCGCCCCGAGCGCGAATATTTAAAAAAGTATTTAGTATATTTACTATTTACTCGGTCAAACCATATGTACCAGTGAACGTAAAAAATATGGGAGACTAGATTCGAACTAATTATCAGCTTTAATCTGGGCAAGAGTGCTGTAAATAAGAAAGTAAATTTTACGTAATTGCAGGCTTTCCGTCTAAACCATTCCGTCTAAGTTTAAACCATTTAAGGTTTCAATAGCAGTCATTTAAGTACCACCCCTCACCACTAAAATTTAATTATCAAAAACGACAGTTGCTAATATTCCCCAAAGTAAGCATTTCTAGTTATTGCTGCAATACAGTGGTACCGGGCACCTTGCGACGCAAGGCCGAGCAGGAATCGCAAACCTTAAAATATTTGTACTAATTAATTGAGTTAGGATTTTGTTAGTACTCTTTAATTGAATAGCAAAAAATATAAGTTATGTATTAGAAATACCGTTTTTATTCGATTTTTAATTAAGTAAGTATTGTTAAACTTATTTTTACCATGTGGTGTCGGTTAAAATTTCACTAGTAACATCATTTGGCGACTAGGGCAATAAAAGTCGACACCATAACCAACAAATTAAGAAACAACAATAACCAACAAATTAATAAACAACAAAAATTTGCAGTAATATTCCAAAACTCGACTGAACGCAAGCGCACCGAACCGTGTCGCTCCCCTGACGCGACTCAGTGTCATAAAACGTAAGGCCGTGGTATTAACGACAGCGGATAGCTGAGCGGCGAGCGGTGATTGCAGGCGGCAATAAGGTGTTCAGTTAATGTTTTTATAATTTGAAATGACTTCGTTTCCATGTAGAAATAACCAAACAGACTCTAGAAGCATTTCATATTTTATTTGTGGCCGTATAAATTATGTTTTATTGGTAAATTAACTACAATTATTCATATTTGTGGATAAAACAATATACATACTATAATGAATACTAAATTAACATTAAATAAATACATTATTTATGACATAAAAATACATTGCGCGTATTTAACTACTTAGCACTGTTTAATTACGATACTTGCAAGCAAGTAGTAAAGTATATGGCTCCATCCTATCCTGTACCACGATATAGAAGCGATAACATTTTTGCGACAGTTTTGTATAGATAATGGATTTGTCGCTAGAAAATTACGATATCGAGATAAAAGTCAGGTCTCTGAGCGCTATTGAAACCTTAAATGCTTTTTACTTATACATGTTTTAAATTTGCCGCGCTTTTTATAGTCAAGCTGAATGTGTTTCACTATAGAATAGTAATCGAATTGGTTCAGATTTAACGTTTAATGCATATAAATAACCATTCTTCCTTCTTCCTTCTTCCTCGCGGTATCCCGGCATTTTGCCACGGCTCATGGGAGCCTGGGGTCCGCTTGACAACTAATCCCATGATTTGACGTAGGCACTAGTTTTTACGAAAGCGACTGCCATCTGACCTTCCAACCCAGAGGGTTAACTAGGCCTTATTGGGATTAGCCCGGTTTCCTCACGATGTTTTCCTTCACCGAAAAGCGACTGATAAATATCAAATGAATTTACTACAAATGATATTTCGTACATAAGTTCCGAAAAACTCATTAGTACGAGCCAGGGTTTGAACCCGCGACCTCCAGATTGCAAGTCGCACGCTCTTACCGCTAGGCCACCAGCGCTTCCGCGCTTCAGCGCATATAAATAACATAATTAGTAAATAACATAATTTTGGACTAAGTACATTATACATACCTACATGACATCAGGCTATGGTTTGGCGCACAGTGACCCTGAACGGCGCGGTAATGTGTTACGGCTGTTAAGTGAAGTCCAGACGGGATGATCAAATCGACCGATTTGATCAGAAATGAAATTGGGGTCAATCTCCAAATTAAGCAACAATTAAACAACTGTACCCATATTTGGAACCTCAGAATAATATACCCGGCCGGATACCGGATAGTAACTTTGCTTGATTTCAGAGTAAACAAATTGGATTTAAGAAACAGTCACGGTCCTATTGTACATTACTCGTTTATTATTTCAAAACAATTTAAACATCCACTCACTTGCACGCGTAGGTACCTACTCATTTCGAACATAGAAATGAGTCCGCGCCAACGTTCACCACGAAACAGGTTAAAACCTGCACAATGCGCACCTAAAAACCGAAATGTAGGTATTGTTAAATTTAGTTTGTAGTTAATTAGTTTTTTGGTGTAAGTGTATGAACCAAGGTCTGAAATAAATGATTTTTTATTTTTTTTATTGTTCCGCCGGCCGAAGATTCGGCGGTCGGATACCGAATATTTGGCCGACGGTCAGGCCGAATATCCGGTATCCGACCAAACATCTATCCATTGCATTTCTAATTGAGAGTGGCAACACTATCGTAGGTCGTATTGCCCTTTTCTAGCATATACGTCCCTCGCTCCTACACTCCCACCACACAGGCAGGTTGCTTTGTCAGTTATACAAGGCAAATTTTCAAGTCATTGGCTTGCTGTTTTTCCATCTGGAAGGTCGTGAAGCTAAACTGCTGGTGAGTTTTTGAATTTGTACCTCAGTTTAGCTGACTATATTGAAATAGTTATTTATTTTACAAGGGGGCAAAGTTGTTGTTTAACCGCTCGTGCTAATATTGATACTTGAGCAAGTAAAACATTCGAAACATGGAATCTTGAGCGTTGCGAGGGTTTCAAAGCACGAGGGTTAAACAAAATTTGCCCCAAGTGAAACACAAAATGTTTCACCACACCAACCCAAAGCAAATATTAAATGTAAAAATATCATACAAAATCAAATACAAATGAATTTTATTAAATATTTATGATTTAAAAGTCAATTCTACCAGCAAACATAAGAAAACAACTCAAAATTTGCATTTGATTCCTTTGCCTCACTTGTGAATAAAATGAAACTTTGCTCTCAGTTTTTTGAAGTGCAAAGTAAGCCTTTCCGAGCTGGTGTGAAATAAATAATTAAATTTTTCACGCCACTGTTCGGAAATGTGGCAATAGATGGTCTAAAACCAAGCTGGAAAGTACGCAATAGCTGTAGCACCTGAACCACCACTACTACAATGTTTCATTATTATCATCATCTGTCATTGGTGACAGTTCGCTACAGCAATGAGTATAATTTAAAACATAAAAATCAATAAAAGGTCTTTTTTGGCGCAACTTTTTCCTTCAAAAATAAATTTAGGTTATTTATAGGACCAATTTCTTGTTTAAAAAAAAACGAAATGTCAAACTATTCATTCATTCAGTCAGTTCATTCGATTCACGCTTAAGGCGTTTTTTACTTTTGTAGCTGTTTGTGGTTTTTTAGCAAAAACGCTTCTAAGTTTAGAGTCGGTTTGAAGCAAACAACATAAAAACGCCTCTTAAATGTAATAAAAAAGAAAAAAGGCGGGATCGGAAAATTCTCACTGAATTGGATAGTACTATAAAATATAAGAAACACGTATCTACGCTCGCTATAAAAATGAGTTCTTCTAGTGAAGAAAATGATATTCTTACGCTGACGCCTACCGAAATTCAAGAGACAGCACAGGCAGTGGCTAGTAATTTGCTACCAGAGAAATCGCGGGCTAGTACTTATAGTTATCCAAATGTTTCCTTATTTCCTCGCAGTAGTCGTGAAAACCACTATGTAATGCCTCGTAACGCTAAAGATGGAGTCGTATTATTCGAGGACCTCCACCAACGTGTCGGCCCTCAAACTCACTCGTCCATCTTTTAGCGGTTTTCCGTCCTCTCCTATAATGTACTATAGTTGTCCGTTAAATTATCTAGCAAATAAAAACGATCCGGAATAGTGATGTGAAAGTGCAAGAGGATATTAGAAAGAGAGATGCCTAAGAGTAGCATACCATAATGAATACATGTGTCTTAGCTGTATATTGTATTGTTATAAATAATGTTAAAAATGCTTTATGTTGTTAATGTGTTCCAAATTGTGCCGCTTTGGCATTAGCTGTAAGGTGCAATTTGTTATTTGAAATAAATAAATAAATACAATAAATGTTAATTTTACAAAATGTACCTATCAAATTGTATACTTTACTAAATATCTCTCTCCTCACAGGTGTTACAATAAAGGGTGTACGTACTACATAATTAATTAAACACTCATAATATAATTATATTACATACACATAATAAGTATATCATAGGATATGTATAATCACATTGGTTTGGCGTCTTCCCACCACCAGGCGATAACAAACATGTTTCAATATTATTCTTAGGTTCCGAATATCGGTACAGCTGTTTAATGACAGCATTTACACAAAAATAAAACGCTAATTAAATAACTACAGATGCAACGGATAGTTGTTTGGCCGCATACAGGATACCGGATGTACGGCCTGACCATAGGCCGAATATTCGGTATTCAGCCGCCGAATATTCGGCCGGCGGAAATATTCAGATTTTTCAGGTGCGCATTGTGGAAGTTTTGGCCTGTTTCGTAATGAACTTTCGCGCGGTATATAGGTCTATCACTAGGTACGAAATTAGTGCGCGAGCTAGTGAATGGAACGTTTAAATTATTTTAAAATAATAATCGAGTACGATTATATTCCGATATCAAGCATAGTTATTTAGTACCCTTATTTTAGTATCCGGTATCCGTCCGGATATTAAAATAAGGGCGAGATAGGATACCGGATAGTAACCGAATATCCGGTGCATCTCTATTCGGAACCTAAAGTTTTAATCCTGCATTGTGCAAATATGTATAATTTTGAGACAATGACTTGAAAATTTGTCTTGTATGACTGACAAAGCAACCTGCCTGTGTGGTAGGAGTGTGGGGGAGAGAGGGAGGTATATGCTAGCAAAAGACAATACGACCTAGGGGCTGTCCATACATGACGTCATCTATTTTTGACGATTTTTGTCGCCCCCCCCCCCTAAAATCATCAAAAAATCATGCTTCGAATGACACCGTTTCCTCCTGCGTCATGCTACCATCATCCGATGTCCAGACCCCCCCCCCCCCCCCAAATTTGAAATGACTTAAATTTATGAATAGCCCCCTACGACAGTGTTGCCACTCGCACTATTATTTATTCTTAGGTTCCGAATATGGTAAGTTATTTAATTAGCGTTTTATTAAAGCCGTACTTTTCGCCTTATTGCAAAGGAGTAAGGTGCAAAAGTGTAAACATATATTTCACGTCGACTCTTATTATACTATGTTATACTTATTATGGAACTTACTATGTTATACTTATTATGGAACGTAAACTATGAATTGAAAGAGCACGAAATAGTCAATATAATACGTTTGTTGAAAAAAAAAGTCTACAGACGCTTAGGCGCGAAGGGTTATTGTCTCATAGAAAATTTGAATTTCGCGCCTTTTTCTACTCACAAAGTTGTTGGATAGACGTTAATATCAAATTAAAGAGTGGGCCTACACACTTCGCTGTGACAGAATGCGAAAGTGTCACCAAAACTGTCAAATGACTACGATAATAAGTATTCCTTTTATAATGCCACTCCACACTATGCCATTCTGAAATTAAATAAGAACGATAGATAGTCATGCGCAATTTTTATTTTTGTAGTGGGTCATAATTGACGTATATAATTACGAATATAATTTGAACATCAACCAATAATATTGGAAATGATATCAGTTATTTTTAATCAGCTATCATTCACGCGCGCGTTCATTTTGCTCAGACTTGGCCGCACAAATATTTGGTGCGAGCGAGACGCCCGCGCACGTTCGAATTGGCCTGTCACTTGTAGCAACTTGTAGGTAAGTACATACTTACCTACATACTATCCACGCGTCCTTGGCACGAACTCCCGCCACCGCCCGCATTGAAACTGTCCCCGCGCGCCGCAAGGAAATGTAATCCTTAGCATTAGCGCAAAGAGTTCAAATTTGGTAGTTTCATTTAGCGCATTTGTTAAAATGCACATATTTATTACATTGACCATATTTTTGTGTGATTATGTATTGAATATCACTTTGAACGTTATCAGAACAAAGTCTGCAAGAAATTATATCTATAACCATTTTTTCTAGCATGTTTAAGGCGTAAATATATATACAAGTGATACAAATAATATTGATGTCGGATTCTCGGATAAATAGCTTAATGAGGTAGTTTTATGGTAATTCAATCAAAGACCTAATTATTACTTTTATATCAAGTTACGACGTATATCCGTGAGGCCCGCCATTTATTGAATTAGTTATTTTCCGTGTTAATATTTTGACTGATTCCATTGTCGACTCATTATAAATATTATTTTCGTCACGTTTACGAACTAAAAATACTATTACTATTTTTAACAAACAAGAACGGCTCTTTTTTTAGGGTTCCGTACCCAAAGGGTAAAACGGGACCCTATTACTAAGACTTCGCTGTCCGTCCGTCCGTCCGTCCGTCCGTCCGTCCGTCCGTCCGTCTGTCACCAGGCTGTATCTCACGAACCGTGATAGCTAGACAGTTGAAATTTTCACAGATGATGTATTTCTGTTGCCGCTATAACAACAAATACTAAAAACAGAATAAAATAAAGATTTACATGGGGCTCCCATACAACAAACGTGATTTTTAACCAAAGTTAAGCAACGTCGGGAGTGGTCAGTATTTGGATGGGTGACCGTTTTTTTTTTTGCTTTTTTTTTGTTTTTTTTTGCATTATGGTACGGAACCCTTCATGCGCGAGTCCGACTCGCACTTGCCCGGTTTTATTTTACTATTTTTTTTTACCTACTTCCGGACAGAAAGTTTGTTGGATTCGAAAATAAAGTTTCTTAAAATGATCTAAAGAACAGGAATAAAAAAAAAATTGCCTATTACTAATTAATGTTTAACGTAACCGTATCTTTACTGGTACTTACACGAGCTGTTACGTGCAGGAGCTGAATGGAAGTGCGCGCGATGCGGCGTGAGCTGGCCTCGGAACGCGTGCTGGCACACTTGGAGCCCAGCGCGCAGCTGGTTCTCAGCGCTGACGCTGGACCCGGGGGCTTGGGCGCTCTTTTGGCACAACGAGCCGCCGACGGACAGGAGAGATCGCTGGCGTTTGTACTGTATCCCGCTCCTTCACCTCCAGCGAACGTAACTATAGTCAGATCCAGAAAGAGGCGGCAGCCTTGATTTTCGCTGTAAAGCGTTTTCATCAATATCTATACGGCTGTAGCGAACCATTTAGGGCCAGTTGCACCAACCACATATGACAGACAGATCAACGGCAGCCGGCGCGCCCCGGCGCTTTACTATGAAACTTTCCATACATAAAAATTTAGCGAACTCTTTAACGATACGAACAGTTTGGTGCAACCGACCCTTATTCTAAAAACCGACCACAAACCGTTAGTTTCGATCTTCAATCCCCAAACCGGAATATCAGCCACGACAGCCTTACGTCTTCAGAGGTAGGTACGCTATTATATTGTCGGCATATAACTATACCTACTCTGAAATATGTTTCTAGCAGTAATAACTTAGTAGCAGACTATTTTTCCCGCGCGCCCGTGGCGGATACGTACAGCGATAGTGATAAAATTCGATTCGTTATGTGCACTAAATTTTTTAGATTCGGTTTCATCGGCGGTAACCGCGCATGATATTAAAAGGGCTACCGAGGTCGATTCGACTCTTCAAACGGTAATTAAATATTTGAACAAGGGTTGGTCGCGTAAAATCAATTGTAAATCGGTCCAGCCTTATTATAATTGCAGAACCGATTTACAATTTGAAAATGGATCCTTATTGCGAGGGCATAAAGTCGTAATTCCAGTATCACTGAGGGAACGCATGCTAAGCGAACTGCATAGCACGCACTTAGGTATTGTGAAAATGAAATGCGCAGCGCGCAGTAGGATGTGGTGGCCAGGTATCGACCAGGACATTGAGCGCTGCGCGGGCGCACGGCTCCCGACTGAGCGCGCTGGTGTGAATAAATGCGATTTTCACACCAATAAACTGGCCCCTCTCGTAGTGCCCGTATGTCGCGTCCTTACGAAGTAATATATATGTCCATGACTAGCACACAATCATTAATAGCGAAATTAAAGTACATTTTCTCAGTATTCGCAATTAAAGTACATTTAGGTATACCTAAAGTTTTAGTATCGGATAACGATGTAAAAATTCATTGCGCTGAATTTAGGTCATTTTGTTCTAACAATGGTATAAAATATATGAATTCGCCGGTGTATCACGAACTAGACGGTTGTTTCACTCATATATGTCAAAAAGTCCCTCCAAAAGTCCCTGGGCAAGTCCGTTGCATGTCGTTCCAAAAAAGAACGGCGAACTGCGCCCATGTGGTGATTACAGACGGTTAAATGCAGTTACTAAGGCAGACAGATATCCAATTCCGCGAATTCAGGATTTTACATACATTTTGAGCAACAAAAAAATATTTTCAACGTTAGACATTAATAGAGCTTACCATTTCAGTCCTGTGGCTGAAGAGGACATCAGGACATTGAAAAAAACCTCCATTATTACCCCTTTTGGATTATTTGAATTTCCAAAACTGAGTTTTGGATTGAAAAACGCAGCCCAGACTTTCCAGAGGTTCATGAATACCACAGTTTTTCCAAATTTTGACTTTATATTTGTGTACATTGATGACGTTCTCATAGCTAGCGAGACAGAACAGGAGCATGAGCGACATTTGCAAGCCGTTTTCGAGAGGCTGAGCCAGTTTGAAATCACCATCAATGTGTCAAAATGCTGTTTTGGTAAGTCGAACCAGGATTTTCTAGGTTTCGAGGTGTCAACAGAGGGCATTCGGTCGCTACCAGAGAAAGTGCAAGCAATAAAGAACTACCCGAGACTCGAGACCGTCCAGGACTTACGCCGTTTCCTAGGTATGGTAAATTTCTATCGTGCTCACTTACCAAAAGCAGCATCTTACCAGGCAGAGCTTAATAAGTACACACAATAGCAAGAAAAGGGACAAAACAAAGATCCAGTGGACTGCAAGTCAACGGAGGCTTTTGAGAAATGTAAGCAAAGCTTAACGGCCTGGCCACGACATTGGTCTTAAGCGACCAGCGGTGCGGCGGGCGGCGCGGCAAGGAGCGGCGCGGCGAGCATGCCACGACTTCGCCGCAGCGGCGGCGGCGTCGAGCGAATGGGACGTACTCAAGTGTTTAAAAATGTCTTTGTCAGAAGTGGCTCTTCAGTGCCTTGACAGCAGCTCATATTTCATGAGAGATATTTTAAATATAAGAGAAGGTGTGCACAAACTTAATAGACGCCGTTATACGTTAGGCGAGTTTAGAGTGTTGTACATAGAATAAAAAAAGCAAAAAAAAAAAACAAAATAAAAAGCAAAATAGAAAGCATCCCGCAAAATTTTACGAGTACACAAGAATGAGTGTAGAAACATTTGATTATATACTCCAACACTTGGACGAACATTTACACACACCTAAACTCCGATCAAAAAGAGTTCTGACTAATCAACAATATTTCCGTGATAAACACTTCCGTATCCATTATCGCGCGCGAATATTATAAAAAAAATTGTTTTACGATTCACCGCCCGATGCATACCGCCGCTAAGACCGGTCGCGCCGCTGCCGCTGTACGTGAGTCGTGGCCGCGTTCCTCGCGCCGTCGCGCCCGTGTCTTTGTTTCCACCGCCCGCCGCGCCGCGCCTAGCCGCCGCCGGTCGCTCGAGTAAATTCGCGCGAGTCGCCGCTGGCAGCGGCGCGTCATGGCCTCTCTTCTTTTCGCCTTTTTTTGTAACATTCGCTTTACGCTCGCCGCCGCCGCTGCCGCTGGTCGCGCGATGTCGTGGCCAGGCAGTAAAGTATCTTTAAAATCATACGAGAAGAGGAGAAAATCAGCGGTGACCCTAATTTGAAAGCCATCAAGACGACATCAACATTTACAAGTCGCGTTTCTACGGGTTCCTCTCGACGTACTACAATACCGGAACGTTATGAGAACACAATCTTGATAATAAATTTGTGTGTATCTGAACCACGCGGCGTTGCCAAATCGCAATGACCGCCAAACCCATAGAAGGTAGGATCGTATAGAAGTGGTATACGCGTGCCTCCGTGAGGGACAAAACATACGCAAATGCGACACTGTGATTGGTCGAATTCATTTGTTACCCACCATAATCCACCCTTTGCCCGGATATCGTATGATTCGCAATGACAGGACCGGCACTAGGGATAATGAAGGGGGAACAGTTCGCGGTGGTGGTGTAGCTGTATACTTGAAAGCTGACTTAAGTTGTCGAGTGGTTGCGCAGTCCCCTACGGTATATTCGAACTCGGCCGAGTACCTTTTCCTAGAGGTTGCTTTGCATCATTCAAAAATTCTCCTTGGCGTCTTTTATAGCCCCTCATCTCACATTAATTATTTTGATACCCTAGAGAAAACTTTGGAAGATCTTAGTCCGCAGTTCGATCATCGTATTATAATGGGCGACTTTAACACCTGTCTCATCAAAAACGATTCCCGTGCCCTTAAACTGCAATCAGTAGCTACTTCCCTAAATCTTAATATCCTGCCCCTCGCCCCTACTCACTTTCCTCATAATGGCCCTCCTTCCCTCTTAGATCTTATTTTAACCTCTTCTGCTGATTTAGTCGAGTTTCATGGACAGTTTAATGCTGCTGGTTTCTCGTGTCACGATTTAATATACGCATCCTTTAAAATTCGTCCTCCCAAACAAAGGCATAAGATTTTAATGCGCCGGGATCTTCGTAATATTGATTTGCAGGGGCTCCATAATGATATAGGCAATGCCGATTGGTCTAGAATCGATGGTTTGGCTGACGTTGACTCAAAGTTAGAGGCTTTTAATGGCACATTGCTTGCGATTTTTGATAAACACGCTCCGCTGAAGCCGATGCGGGTGAGGCACTTTCCAGCACCGTGGCTTACGCCAGATATCAAGTCACTCTTAGCCAGGAGGAACAGAGCCCGGGTCAAGTATAGGGCTGTTCCTTCAGAGGAAAACCATCTCTCCTACATCAATTTGCGAAACCGCTGCAACAAAACCTGTAGGGACGCTAGGCGCCGTTATATCCATAAAACCATTGATGACTGCCCCCCATTCAAGTTATGGAGGTTTTTGAGGTCACTGGGGGTGGGCAAAGTCTCTCAGTGCTCCTCAGACACTCTAGACCTGAACTCAATCAATCGGCATTTTAGCTCATCTCCAGTGACGTTGGATCCTTCCGTCAAGCAAGCTACATTATCTTCTCTTGCCAATAACTTTCGCTCTGACCCTGACTCTACCTTTGCACTTGACAATATTTCACCACAAGAGGTTGTCACAATCCTAAAAAACATTGAAACGAAGGCTGTTGGTGAGGATCGCCTTAGCCTGGACATGCTTATGCTGGTGGTGGATAGAATTGCTCCTATCCTATCCGAAATCATAAATTTTTCCTTTTCCACTGGTACATTTCCTGCTATGTGGAAACTTGCTCATGTTATCCCTCTTCCTAAAACTTCTAATCCCACATCCTTTTCCCAATATCGGCCCATCTCCATTCTACCAGTTTTGTCTAAAATCATCGAACACTTTGTTAATCGTCGCCTCCTTTCACATCTCCACAAGCATGATTTGTTGAATCGATTTCAGTCAGGTTTCCGCCCCGGGCATAGCACCGTCACGGCTTTGGTGAGGGTCACTGATGACATTCGTTTTAATATTGAAAATAAAAAGCTCACGGTTCTTGTACTTTTAGACTTTAGTAGTGCCTTTAATACGGTTGATTTTGATATTCTCCTTCATATCCTTCGTACGTTAAATGTTTCACATGCAGCTCTGTCCTGGTTCCGTAACTACCTCTTTGGGAGGCGCCAGCGTGTCAGGGTTGACGACAAGGTCTCTGAGTGGTGTGACCTTTCTGGTGGTGTCCCCCAAGGAGGGATACTCTCTCCTCTCCTTTTCTCAATATTCATTAACCTGTCCTCTCCCACGGGCTCAAATATAGGTCAAAAGGATAGGCCAATACGCCCAATACATACATTATTAAAGCAACTTTCATTTAAGTCAATGCTCGTGGGACAGGACAGGTTAATGGCATTACTGATTCATTAAATTGTAGCTACCACCTTTACGCGGATGATTTGCAGATATACGCAGCGGCTAGCATTGATGACTTTCCATCTTTAGTTGATAAAATTAATAGCAACCTTGAAACAATTCGTTGCTGGGCGAATAAGTTTGGTTTAAAAGTTAATGCAAAGAAATCGCAGGCGATTGTCATCTGGTGGTCCTCACTTTGTGTCCAAATTGTCGGAGATGGTGGTACCCAAAGTACTTTTTGACGGAACAATTATCCCTTTTTCCTCTACAGTTAAGAACTTGGGTATCATCATTGATCAAACTTTGTCCTGGTCAGCTCATGTTTCCGACATTAGCAATAAACTTTTTGCGTCTCTCCACTCACTGAGGCGTCTTCAAAATTTCCTTCCTCTCCAAACTAAAATAACGCTTGCTTGTTCACTTTTACTTCCTTTATTAGACTATGCTGATTCTGCTTTTCTAAACCTCAGTGAGGAGCTTCTGGATAAACTCGAGCGACTGCAAAATATCTGTATTCGATACATTTTCGGTCTGCGTAAGTTTGATCATGTTTCCCAGTTCCGATCTCAGCTTGCCTGGCTTCCGATCCGTCGTCGTCGAGATATGCATATCCTGTCATTGCTTTTCAATGTTTTATTCAATCCTGCTGCGCCACCTTACCTCTCCGAAAGATTTAGTTTTTTAGCTGCTGGCAGTGGTCACCGTCTTCGATCAAGCACCAATCTTTCACTCGCAATTCCATCCAATAAGACGCGCACTTACAAAAAATCCTTTACTGTCCACGCCGCTAAGTTATGGAACGAGATTCCGGTGTCCGTGAGGCAATCCCAATCTGTAGCATCACTCAAGGAGAGGCTTAGAAAATTGTGGCTTTCCGATACTTAGATAATTCTGTTTTTCCCGATTAAGTACCTACTTCTTTCATTTCCTTTACTTTTCTGGTTCGAATTAATATCTATATATCTATTTATATTATATGTTGAGTATTTATTTATTTTTATTTATACCTATATATATTATATGTATATGTATTCTTGTATTGTTATATTTCTATTTATGTATATTTGGAGTAATGTGTATTCAAAACGTGCATTTTATTTATTTTAGGGATTGTACACTTTTGCTTTTGTTTGTCATTCATCGTTACTTCTGTCCTACTCATTTCCTCAAAGGTTAACTGGAAGAGATCCCATTCAGGGATAAGTTCGCCTTTGTTGTATTTAATTGACTCTGTAACTGTGTTTCTCGTGTTTATATTTCTATGTACAATAAAGTAAATACATACATACATACATACATAATCCATACTAAAAAAACGGTGGGGAACAAATAAAATGTGAGACTGTGACAAGGACAAACAATAATAGCTCTTTCGCTGCTACTCCTACTGAAAGATACATAAGACTATCCTGCTCGGTCACTTCTCCCCACCCTCATGCCAGATCCAGTTTTAATACTAAATTCATGGCCAAACCACTGACTAGACAACGTCGCATCCTGTCGTTGCATTGTGTACTTATTATTCGAGTTAGTGTAGTGTCAGTGTTGCCATTCCAACGAAACAAAAAATAAATAAAAAAAATCCTTTAGTATTATTCTATTACAATAAAAAGAAAAACATTTATATCTAGCTAGGCATGTTCTAGTCTAGTTTTGTATAATTAATGAGTGGAGCTAAATAATTTGTTCAAAATACTGTAATGGTTTATTTATATAACTAAAATTCTTTAATTATGCAGAGTCTATGCGAAAACCCTACGACTCTTCTCCTTCCACACAGGCTCTTGTACCTAATGAAATGTTCAAATAGACTTTCCAGATTTCAAATTTGTAATGTAGGCAACATAAGCTCAGAAATTCAAACAATCCCATCCACATAAAATTAATCGTCACCGTTGTGATTTTCAAGCGTATATGAACGGTGTCAAGTCATTTATTGTATGGTGTATGTGTTTTGGAAACTGTAAAAAAAGAAGTTTGAAGTATAAAAATTTAGCTTTTTTAGCAATGTTGATTTTTAATCAGAATCCGTGCCTGTATGTATATAAATTTTAGGTTTCTTTTTTTTTTCGTCAATATGGCAACTTTGTTTAGCACTGGCACGCACTTGTGTGCATCTTGCGCACGCGCCATCTACCGGAATACGACGTTCGTCTACTCCATATACCCGTATTTACTTGTTTATACCCAAATTGGTGGGTATAAACTATTTAGAGTACTGAAAGGGGCATATAAATTTGAAATATAGGTGTATTTTGTAAGCCGCTACTGGATTAAGTACTCAAAATTGTAAGAAATGTATTTTTAAGAGGGGCACTCCATACATGTAATTAATTGTCACAAAAAAAAATTTCGGAAACCACCAACGTGTTGCACATCATTAAATGGGTCTTTAAAAATAACTGTAATGTTTCTAAGAACATTTTTGGATAAATTGAATATTTTTGGAAAAAAACCGTTTCGAAAGGCCAGAATAATGTTTATCTCTCTATAACTTTAGAACCAAAGTTCAGAAAAAATATGAAAACATATCGGGAGATTAGCCGTATAATAGAATACAAAAAACAATAATTTGAACATCATCGGTTGAGCCATTTTTGAGTTTTCTTTAAAAAACCCTTAATAAAAGGTCGTAAGTGCCGCGTAAACACGCACTTTTGCGCGACTTGCAGTTATCTAGAACATCGATAGAATTTAAGTACCATATTTTAAAAGTAAATAGGGTGGACCATAAGTCTTTTTACATTTCAAACTAAAATAAAATGAAAACTAATTATATCAGATGAAAACCGTTTATTAATTATGAAAACACATGAATAGGGATTTTTTTTTAATTACATCATCCATATGTGATCCTTCATGTCACACCTCTAATAACTCATTGAGTGCAGTTCGAGAAATTTTCGGCCAAAAAGTCATATCCAAAAGAGGTGACATTAACTGGCCTCCTCGCAGCCCGGACCTGTCCCCAATGGATTAAGTAAAGTTTTTGAGACCAACCCAGTGTCTGTTGAGGAATTGAAGCAACGTATTCGCGAGGAAATGCAAAACATTTCTCGGAACACTTGTCAGGCCGTCACTGAAAATTTTCGCTCCAGGTTACGGCAATGCCAAAATAATGAAGGATCACATATGGATGATGTAATTAAAAAAAAATTAAATCCCTATTCATGTGTTTTCATAATTAATAAACAATTTTCATCTGATATAATTAGTTTTCATTTTATTTTAGTTTGAAATGTAAAAAGACTTATGGTCCACCCTGTACCTTCTTATTTAAAACAAAATTGTTAACTATGCATTACCACAATTTGGCTCTCACTAATAATTACCTTTTTTTCCTAAATTAAGCATTCTATATGCTTTTTATTTTATAGATATTGATAATATACGTTAGCACTCTTCAATAAAATACAATTTTGTTCTTAAATCTCACTTTTTGAATATTTGATAAGCAATCGTTTTTACCCACCTAAATGAGTAAATACGGGTATTTATCGGGTGCTTTGAGTAAATACTCAGTATTTACTCATCCCTACCCATCTCTAGATGTGAATAAATCTCAACATAAACCACATCTGACTTACTTAAGAGCCCATCAACGTGCACACTAGCGCCACTGCTAAATAATCGTGATTATTTAAATTTAACGACAGGTATTTAAAACAAGGGGGCCGCTACGTACTGTATTGTGTATTTAAGTACCTTTTGAATACATCAAACTAGTTTTTATGTTTCTGGATTCGTCAATCTATGCGTCCAAAGTTAAAACAGCCGTTTTTGTTTTGAGGTTATAGATCGATGAATCCAGCAACACTGTGCAAGTGTGAGTGAGATGGAAAAATTCGTAATAACGGCGATGACGCAACATTAAATTGTTCGTTAAGAAGAGAGTGTTGAGAGTTATCTGCGAATCATTCTTTTGATATTTTTTTACATATTTGCGAAAAGGGATTGCGTTTGGGTGTGCTGGAACAACTGGAAATAATTAGGTACAACAATAGGGGGATAATTCTTAACGAACAATTGAATGTTGCGTCATCGCCGTTATTACGAATTTTTCCATCTCACTCACACTTGCACAGTAGGGGGAGTGGTCAAGGTATAAATATGGCGGACCATTCTAGACAGGTCATTCCGTTGCCGGGCGTCAGACCGTCAACAACTCCTGAAGATGCCTCGTAGAGAGGCGAAACAATTGTCGAGTATTATTCTTTTGGTGGTGGTTTGTTATATTCATTTGCGTATTTATTTTTGCGGTGGGAGGGAACATTAATTGCATGTAAAAATACGTAAGTAAGTAAAACGGGTTAGCACTGATTGACTAGCACGTTATCTTTTCGCAGATTAGCAAAGTAATATTTTGGTTTTAATTTAAACGACGCTTCATTTAAATCCTTAACACATTGTTGCACGCTGTGAGGGGCGAGTACATTTTTTACGATTGCCGTAGCGTTTGTTCTACCAGTAGTTTGCTTAGCAGCAATTTTTGAGTCTGGATACATAACTGCATTCAATTTGGTAGTACAATCCAGCGAGACAAATGATTGGTGTGGTAGTGCTGTATTACTTTTATGCTGCAGTCACCTCAGCAGTCGCAACCAAAACTTCTTCCTCAGAATCTTTTTTATCATAAAACTAGAAATGTCTTTAGAGCTTGAAGCAGTTCTGATATGTGATTTATGAAGATTTGTGGCAATGTGCTGTTGGATGTCAGATTTACCACCGTGGTTTATGGAATTCTGTGAATTACAAATAGAGCACAGTACTTCAAATTCTGTTCGACCTTTCTTTATAAAGGTCCATTCTTGAGTATATTCATGTTTAAAATGACACTTTCTCTTTGGCATCTTTTATAATGACGGAAAAAAATGTTTATACCTAAAATGACTTGTTTGCGAAGTACGAGTGACCGGAGCGTGCGTAGGCAAGCGGCGAGCGAGCATCAAGGAATCCACACGACTTCACTGTGACTGCGTGATTGAATTGATAGTGACCGAGCGGTCCGCACCGCCCATCCCTCAACTCTCCTCGCAACCGCGCGCCCCCGCGTGTCTCTTGGCTGCCGTCGGCTTCGAGCCTTTAGTACGTGTACTTATATTGAAATATTGATAAACGGGACAAGTAACAATACGGGATGATACTTAAATATGATGACAGTCCCGTATATACGGGACGTATGGCAACCCTAACTATACAGCTTAACCAGAATATTCACATAAAAGACTATGTTGAGTTGGTTGACACACTATACATAAATATTGATTTTTTTGTCTTCGGTTACCGCGATATTAAACTTGTTTATTTATGTTCTAGCAAATCAATAATTACAGATTTTAAAATTTTGTATTGCCTAGGTATGTAGGACGTAGCCGAAGTCTTTCAAAACTTACTCGTCCGTACGAACTATGCGACACTGAAATCCCGTCAGGCGTAGCTGAGCTTCGTAATAAATTTGTTTTTTTTTGAGTGGTGTATTTTTTTTATTTCATTGCATATGTTTGAGAAAAGCACTATACATGCCTAGCCGTGAAAAGGTCTTGCCGGCTTCGTATCACTATTCGGCCTCCCTACGGTCGGCCGTCTATACCTACTCACCCGGCAAGCCCTTCTTTCCCGGCGTCTGCAGTAATGTACATACTATTTTATTGTTTTGTATTTTATGTTTTTTTATTTTACTTTTATATCGATGTAACTCGGAAAGCGGCTAAGCTGAAGTGGGATTGGGCTGGCCATGTATGTCGTAAGCGCTTCTTTCCCGGCGTCTGCAGTAATGTACATACTATTTTATTGTTTTGTATTTTATGTTTTTATATTTTACTTTTATATCGATGTAACTCGGAAAGCGGCTAAGCAGAAGTGGGACTGGGCTGGCCATGTATGTCGTAAGCCATTCTTTCCCGGCGTCTGCAGTAATGTACATACTGTTTTATTGTTTTATATTTTATATTTTATTTTGTATGTGCGGGTTGCGGGATTGCGGTGATGTTAAAACGTCCGGAGAATAGTAGCAAAAGGGGTTTATTGTATTACAATGTTCAATGTTAGAGTTTAAAATATTAAATAATGTTAAGTCTAGAATGTTATAATGTTAGTAAAAATAGTGAATGTTAATGTTTCGAATGCACCCGGTCGCGATGGTCCCGAAAAGTACACTAAAAGTAATTTTACTGTAAATTATTGAGGTAATGCATCTTTTGCTGACTAGACGCACGCGCCGCACGAGGCTTAAAACGTGTTAAGGTGCATTGCACCGAACATCTTGACGGGGGCAAACGATGAGATGGGATGAGTTGCTAAGATATTTAAGTGGTACAAGGATGATCAACAATGTTTCTAAATCTATGTAGTTAATTTCTAAACGATGTTTGTCGGAACACTGGCGAGCAACTTCTGTCCACTTGTTTTAATTCAATGTTTTCTAGTTTATCGCACTTTTCCACTTTTTTCACATTTGCACTGCACTTATCACTATCACTGACGCTGCAATGACGCGTCAGCCCGCGGCGTCCGCGAGGGCTGCGCGTGCGCGGAGCGGGGGACGGCTCCTGCGCCTGGCCCTGCCCGGCGACACGTACTGGATCAGCTGCTCCTTGTGGTTCCGTAATTATCGATGGTGGTGCTACTTTGACCTTCCACTGGCAGCGCATCTTTCGACTCGCATAAATAATTATCCCGATGATCACTACACCCCATAGGCAGTATATAGCGGTAAAGTGATGTATGTCATTCGAGGAGTAGTTGTCCAGAAGGGGTTGATTCTGTTTCATAGTGTTTATTTTGTTTCCTAAGTCCTTTAATTCTTCCTCATTGTATGAGCTATCGCTAGTGCTATTTTCGTAGTCAGATAATGTTATATTTATAATGTGGTTTATAGGGTCTATTTCCGGTGTTAGTATGTTTAGTTTCACATTAACTTGGCTTTGCATATTTTGATGCGTGTGAATAGTAAAGTTATCAGTTTTCACAACGCAATCCTCGTCTACGTTAATAATGTTCGTCTAGGATACCGTCTGAGACGTAACTTGACTCTTGCATAGCGTGCGCAAATGACACGCGTCACAACAGAAGTATAGGTACTGATTCACTTTCGATAGACTTATCCATTTGTTTTGACAAGCAGCTGTGTTTATTTTGCATTGATAATTTTCATTTTTAATGCAGAGGTCTTTGTCGGAATTCATTTTGAAAACTGGGGTTTTTAGGTAGCACATAGTTGTTGTCACGTCTCGAGTAATGCATTGCTCTATTTCCTTCTCCGTTAGAGGCAAATAGGCATCCTTCCGTAAATTGATAGCTATGTATTTTTCTATAGGGATAATCGATATCATGTTTCTTCCTGTACTGTGTTGTATGGGTATAATGTTGTATAAGTCATAACTAACTCGGCTCACAAGTGGAATACGGATCTCTATAATCATGTATTGGTCAGTCATCTTGGCTTTAATGTTTAATAGGTGATAGATGTCTTGCAAATTGGTTTGAATGTTATCAATAGGTAACGATAAGTCGCTTACTAGTTGTCCGGATATTATGTTCAGTTCTCGTTGAAATTGTTTAGGGTCGATGATGTGAATGTTCATTTTTCCGTTATATATGTTTGTAAGAGTGTCTAGTAAATCATTCTGAATAACTGTTAAGTGATTTAGTAGGTTATTAGCGGCCATCGCTATCATGTTGAATTGCGCCATGCACTCTGCGGCGCTTACTTCTTTTTGCAATGCGGAAGTCCCTTGATCTAAGCTAATTAAATGAGCGTGTATCAATTTATGTTGTTTTTGTATGGTATCTTTGTTTCTTAATAACATGTTGTATTCGGCCTCCATTACTGATGTCTGGTTTTTCCAAAGGTTGACGAGGTGCTTCTCGTTGTTTTTAATTAGTCCAATGTCTTTTTGATATTGCTCTGCAAATCTATCATCCAGAACTCCAAACAGGGTATTTGCGAGATTTCCAACTCCGTTAACTAGGCCACGCCGTCTCCGGGTCTCTGGTTTCAACTGTTGACTCGATAAAATGCGGTTGTAGTGCTGTAATTCGTCATAAGAGTGACGTAGTTGCAATATAACGATATCACAGTGTGTTAATGTTTTAACTTGTTTACAAATGTTTTCTAGTTGAGTGTTATACTTTTTATAGGCCGTGATTCCTTTCCAATATGGATTGAGGTCCTGGTACGCTACTAGCTTCCATTCATCTTTCACGAGTAGCATGTTTCCAATGTTATCGAAGTATAGACCTTGAGTTTTATTTACGTGAGTTACTTGAACGCAGCTTCCCAATGTTAATAATGACATGAGGTACATTAATGTCATAAATATTGTAGTTGCACATCCGAGCTTTTTGTTAGGTTTCTGTTTGTTCGTTTGTTGTTTAGGCTGGGATTCTTGTTTATCTTGCTGTTCGGTGTCCTTTGGTATTGGTAAGAGAGATAGTTTTATTACTGGGCGCTTTAGGAGTCCATTCTTTGTTTTCAGAGTAACAACTCTAACATACCCGTCTGGTCCGGCGTGAGTGTTTACAACTCTTCCGAGGGCCCACTTTCCCGCGGGTAGGTTGTCGTCGTGTATTACTACCATGTCATCTATTTCAAGATTCTTCTGAGGTGTGTTCCACTTCGGTCTGGCGGACAGTTGACTTAAATATTCGAATTTCCATCTTTTCCAAATGTCTTTAACAATTTTTTGTGTTAGGTGCCATCTCGTTCTAGCGTCCTCTTCTGTTTCTATTACCGTGAGCCCTGCTCGGCCTGTTAAAAAGTGTGCTGGAGTGAGAAAGTCAAGGTCCTCGATATCTTCAGTTAGTGGGCATAACGGCCTTGAATTCAAACAGGCCTCCAGTTGCGCTAAAATCGTAGAATATTCTTCGTACATAAGTTTCTGTTCTCCTATTACTCTCTTTAAGTGGTGTTTAAGACTTCGCACTGCCCTCTCCCAGAGGCCACCTGCGCTGGGCCACGACGGGGCATTGCCATTCAATCTCCATTTCCGTAATTTCCGAAAGAAAGCTGTTGTTAAAAATGTTCCGTAAGTCTTGCCATTGTTCTTGTACAATGTTGTTCGAGCCCACAAAATTGGTTCCGTTGTCAGAATACATGTGACGAGGAGTTCCTTTTCTGGCCGCCATTCTTCGTAAAGCAGCTAAGAATGCTGAGCTCGTTAACTCAGTCACCAGTTCCAGATGAACAGCCTTGGTAACCATACACACGAAAATCGCAATGTATCCCTTTAATGTTTTTATGCCACGACCTTTGCTCGCCTTGATATCCACATATCCTGTGTAGTCTACACCTGTGTGATAAAATGGCTTGGCTTCATTCACTCTAGCGGCAGGTAACGCACTCATTATTTGTTGCTGTTTCTTTCCTTCAATTTTCTTGCACCTGACACATTTTCCAAGTTGTTTCTTCACCGTGTTCATTCCTCCCATCACCCAATATTGTTCTTTAAGCTTAGCCATAGTGAGTCGGGCACCACCATGGAATGTTAGGAGATGTGCTTGTTCTATTAGCAATGTTGTCAATCGTGTATGTTTTGGGATGATTTTCGGAAATTTCATCTCGTAGGGAATGTTAGCTTCGTTAAGTCTTCCTTTTGCCCGTAGAATGTTGTTTTCATCAATATAAGGGTTTAGTTTCAAAAGATTACTTTTTGTTTCCACTCTGTCATGTTTACGTAAGTACTCTATGTCCGTTCCCATTTCTTCTGTTTGCACATGTTTTATTATTGTCAATTTAGCTTTCTGCAACTCCGGTAACGTGAGATATGTAGGTAAAGTGGCACGAGTCGGTGTCAATACCCTGAAAATCCATGCGACGATTCTTATTACTTTTGCAATTGAGCTATATTTATGTAATAAGTTGTTTATAATGTTGTCTTGGTTATCCGATTGCGTCAGACAGAGGAGGGTACTGTTGTTAATGTTTGTTTGGGTTATGTTGTTTGAGCGGGTTTTTTTCTCTTCTTCGTTAGTTGTGTACTGTGGATGTTCTAAGTTATCGAAAGTAGGTTGAAATGTTAAGAGCCAGGATGGAGCTTGCCACCACAAAGTATGGTTTTTTAATTGCGATGCTGTGAGACCCCTGCTAGCTGCATCTGCTGGATTATCTGATGACTTAACATACCTCCACTGGTCTGCAGGCATTACTTCTTTTATTTGTGTTACTCTGTTAGCCACAAATGGCTTCCAGCGGTTCGAGTCGCCGTGTAACCACCCAAGGACTATTTTTGAGTCAGTCCAGCCAAATGTTATCATTTCATGTTTGTTCAAGGAATGTTTAATCTTTTTCATCAGTCTTGTTAGCAAATGTGCACCACTAAGCTCGAGCCGGGCTAATGTTAATGTTTTCTTATGGGGCACAAGTTTTGTTTTTGCTGCCACCAGTATTACTCTGGATTGTTGCGGTATTCTCGCATATACTACGCAAGCGTATGCTTCTATGGATGAGTCACAGAATCCATGGAGTTCAATGACGTCGTTCTCTTTACACCCTAACCACCGTGTTATTTTGCATTCGTTGAGTTGTTCGATATCCCTTATCGTCCTTGACCATTCTGAGAGGAGTTCGTCAGAAACCAAGTCATCCCATTGAGTCTGTTCTTTCCATGCCTTTTGAAATAATATTTTGAGTTTTACTATGAATGGGGCGATCCAACCGAGTGGATCGTACAGTTTGGAAATTTCGGATAAAAGTGTTCTTTTTGTTAGTGTCTCTTTAAGTTCGGGCATTTTACATTTGAATGTGAAGTTATCTTCGGTTGGGCTCCAGCATAAACCCAATGTTTTTGTAATGTTGTCTGCCTTGAAGTTGAATACCATTTCTTCTCTACCCTGTTCTCTGTTTATGTACTCTAAGATTTCCTTGTTGTTTGACGACCACTTTCGTAAATTGAAACCTCCGGTTTTTAAAAGATTGTTTAAATCAGAGACTAACTTTTTCCCTTGTTCTAATGAATGTGCGCCATGTAACAGGTCATCCATGTAAAATGCTTCTTCGACTACTTTCGCTGCTTCCGGAAAATGTTCTCGTTCGTCGGCTGCTAGTCTTTTTAACGTCATCATCGCTATAAATGGTGCTGATTTTGTTCCGTATGTTAGTGTTGTTAGTTGAAATGTTTGTAATGGTTTTTCAGGACTATCTCGCCAAATTATTTTCTGTAAATGTTGGTCAATCTCATTCACGAGTATCTGACGGTACATTTTCTCAATATCCGCCGTAAATGCGTATCTGTATTGTCTCCACTTTAACAAAAGTACTTGCAAGTCTTGCTGTAAATTGGGGCCTGTATACATCAAGTCATTTAAAGATCGCCCTGTAGATGTTTTGACTGATGCATTGAACACGACCCTGTATTTTGTAGTTGCTGACTCAGCACGTTCCACAATATGATGTGGCAAGTATGACTCTAATTCCGAACTTGTGTTTGCTGGTTTCATGTGCCCTAGGTCACTATATTCATCCATAAATTGTTTATAAGCTTCTGTTAACTTTTCTTGTTTTTGTAACTTCCTTTCCATGTTTTTGAACTGGGCGATTGCTCTGGATCTTGACTCTCCAAGTTCTTCTTGAAATTGAGGTTTCATTGGAATGCGTACTTCATACCTTCCGTCGGGTCTCCTCTTCGTGTTTTCTTGATAATGTTTGATGCATTCCTGATCCTCTTGAGATAAGTCTCCTTCTTCTGTAATTTCCTCTACCTCCCAAAATTGTTTGATGTCTTCTAAATTGTTAATTACTACGTTACAGTTGAAGGTACGAGCATTCCCACTTATCATCCACCCTAGCTGAGTTTGCTGTAGCAGAGGCTGGGTATAGTCCTCTCCTTTAATCATTCCGTCCATAATAATCTGCTGGTAGACTTCGGCTCCAAGCAATAAGTCTATGGGTCGCTTTACGTAGAATTGGGGATCGGCAAGATTTAGGTTCTGTATAACAGACCACGATGGCTTGGGGAATGTTCTGTTAGGTAAGTCGTCCATCAGGTCTTTCACAATGAAAACTTCAACATAGAAAGCAAAATCGTTGTAAAGCGAAGCGCCTTCTATAATCCTTTTCCCATTGAAGCTGTTTTGTCTCTTTCCAACACCGTTAAAAATCCCATTAAACTTCTCGCTCTTTAAATCTAATAGTTGTACGGCCTGTTGAGTCATAATCGACATTTGACTCCCTTGGTCAATGAATGCTCTAAGTGTTGTATAAGTTCCATCACCAGCCTTAACCTTAATCAGGGCTGTTGCTAACAAAACCTCCGAATCCTCGTATGTAGGTAATTGCGAAATGTTTGTTGACTTGTTATTTTCCGTAATGATTCCATTTGCTGATGGAGCAGAGGTCGACGGCCCTGGTGCTGACGATAATGTTTTGACACACGCCTCATGTATCAGCGTATTATGTCGGCCAGTGCATTTGTGGCACGTTTTTGTTGAGTTGCATTTATTGCCGTGGTGTGTAAAAAGACAGTTAATACATAGTGCCAGTTTTTTAACTGTCTGATATCGTTTTTCTATCGGTAATTGTAAAAATTGACGACAATTGTAGATTCCATGTTGATTGTTACACATGGGACATTGGATGCTTGACACGTGCAATGTTTTACCTATTGTTGAAGTTCCGTAACTTTTATTGACCCCGTTGTTTGTATAAGTGGAGTTAGGATACTGTCGGTTATTATTTTGTGTTTGAAATGTTCTTCGTTGGTTCGTATCGTAGATACTATTTGTAGCTGATTTCCCATATGTTTTAGGATTGACAGAGTCTTGTTTTCGGCGAGATGTTTCAAGGCTCGTAAACTTGCCTTCCATGAATTCCATGAATTCCTGCAGGACCGGTAGCGCTCGGGAGTTGGTTAACGATTCCACGTAGTCCATATGAGTTTCGGCATCGAGTTTCTGCGATAAGATATGTACTATTATGGGATCCCATGAGCTTATATCGACCCCTAGATTTTTTATCGCGTGTAAACACTCATTTGTCGTGTCGTGCATTTTCTTTATTTGCGTCACAGATTGTTGTTGCATCGTAGGTAGGCCTAGTAATATATTCATGTGGGAAGTGAATATTAGCTTAGTATTGTTGTAACGGTTGTTTAAAATATCCCAGCAAACGATGTAGTTGTCAGAGCTTATTTGTAAATGTTGAATGAGTCTCTCCGCTTCTCCTTTCACTCTGGACTTCAAAAACTGCATTTTCTGTGCATTTGATAAAGCAGTGTTGTTATGAATGGCTTCACAAAATAAGTCTTTGAATGAAACCCAAGTGTTGTAGTTCCCATGAAAAGTTGGTATATCTAACTTAGGTGTTGATTTTTCACGATGCGCCACTGACCAAATCTTCTTATTTATTTCTTTTTTCAAACTGTTAAATGTTTCCTCATGAGCGTTAAATGAAGTCTCGTATTCGACGTCTGTTTCCGTGCCCTCACTCTCTAACTCCCAATGAAGTGTATCTATCGCTGTCCAACGAGCTTGTAAGGACTTGAGCGCGTCTTCTAGCTCCCACTTATCTGTTAGTGTGTCGATCTCTATACTCTTTACTGTTCTTACGAAAGCCTTCATGTTAGCTAACTGTTTCCGATACATTTCGTCATGTTTACTAGATGTTCCCGCATTTGTTTTAAATTGATGGTTGCTTAAATGAGCATCTTGCCTAGGTTCTCGTAATGTTTCACGCTCTTTAGGGATGGCGCCTCCCTGAGCTTGATCCCTTTTCTCGTCGTTATCTTCCACGGTCCAAGACGGTGCTCCCGCTGTTAACTGTCGCACTACCTGAGGCGAATGTTCCGGCGCTAGAGCCTGATAACCCGCGCTTAAAACAGAATTAAGCACTGAATAAGTCTGTTTCGCGCTTTCATAAGTACGATTCGCATAGTAGGGATGAGACTGACTCTCGATCATTCCTATCTGTTCATGATTAAATTCAAATTCTCGCCACAAGCTACTCAACTGGTCTAACCGTTTCTTAAAATATTCAGGCTTCGTCTTTCTCTCTGCACTGTCTTTCTTAAAGTTAGTAAGCATAGACTCAATGGTGCGCTGAATTTCCTCTTGACGGATCACGCTCGCCATCTTGATGTTTTGTTTTGTTAGTAAAATAGGAAAGATCTTACTTGAGAATCTTCTATGTATGTTGTTACTGAACACTCCTGCCTCGCCTCGCTGCTGTTGTTGTTGGCTACGCCTTTGCTTCAGTTACCGCTCACCCACAAAATGTTCACCAGCTCAATCACTTCACTCACTACTCAAAATTAATCTTATAGCGCGCGAAGTACACGTTTCGAAGGACCAATGTGCGGGTTGCGGGATTGCGGTGATGTTAAAACGTCCGGAGAATAGTAGCAAAAGGGGTTTATTGTATTACAATGTTCAATGTTAGAGTTTAAAATATTAAATAATGTTAAGTCTAGAATGTTATAATGTTAGTAAAAATAGTGAATGTTAATGTTTCGAATGCACCCGGTCGCGATGGTCCCGAAAAGTACACTAAAAGTAATTTTACTGTAAATTATTGAGGTAATGCATCTTTTGCTGACTAGACGCACGCGCCGCACGAGGCTTAAAACGTGTTAAGGTGCATTGCACCGAACATTGTATTTTATGTTTTTATATTTTACTTTTATATCGATGTAACTCGGAAAGCGGCTAAGCTGAAGTGGGACTGGGCTGGCCATGTCTGTCGTATGCCGAGTGAGCTGTGGGCCAAGATGACCACAGAGTGGCATCACAGCTCAAAACGGGGATTTGGCAGACCACGTCGGCGATGGCGAGACGAGCTAGACTCCTTTTTAAAAGAATGGCCGAAGACTGCTCAAAACCGGGAAGAATGGAAAAAACGGGGGGAGGCCTTTGCTCAGCAGTGGGACACAACAGGCTCTCAATAATAATAATAATAAGCCCGCAGGGCAGCTTGTGGCAAGCTGTTGAGGAGTAACGACCCCACGGACCCGAGTGCTCCCGAGAGTCGGTCAGGGTCTCCGTCTCTGGCGTGTCTTCGTCGGCCAGAGTGGACCCCAAGGGGACCCGCAGGACTCTCAGCTCTGGCTTGCCTTCATTGGCCGTCCAGAGAAAAGTCGCTAGAGCTATATGCTCCAGGGGTGGAAGTGAAAGATGCATAAAACGCGAGTTGGCACAGTGGCTGGTAACAGCCACTGGGTAGAAAGCGGCGCACACCTCTCGACACTCCTGAGCCGCTCACACCGATGTTGCTCCTGGTCGTCTTTACGACGGCAGTTTCAGGGGCCCATCTAGTCAGCGGCGAGTCACCGCCTGCCTCGATGACGGTGTTAACATTGTTATGGCAGGTGTCCGGACCTCTGTACAATAGCCCAGTTTCATTGTCCACCCAAACATCAATCCATAGACCGTTATACTGTTCACTTTTTCTACAATAGTCCCAATGCCTGCTGCGACCGGTTCATGGGTGTCTATTGTTGCGCCTGTGAACGGGTTCCAGCAGGCGTTCTAAATGACATTAAAGCTTTCCAAAGGGCCTCTACGTGTTGGATCTGTATCCCCACGCAAGCCTAACAAACGACCGGGATTTATAGGCCCGTGAAATCCAGAAAGGAAATATAAATACATAATAATAATAATAATATTGATATTATAAAATGCCTAACTTAAGAAGAAGAATAAATAAAGAGAATAATAAGAGAACAGTTATGATATTACTGTTAGCACTTTAATTTATAGATATTATGAAAGGTATGATTCTTCTATGGCCTTTTGCCGTCCTAGGGGACCCTAGGACGTAGTCCCTACGCTGCGCTGACGAACGTCGTAGTACTTTTAATATTTTATTTTAAATTGAAAACAGTCAAATTTATATTTATTGTTAATGTTTTTAGAATCTGCATTAAATGGACTTTTCGACAGTTTTTTTTATAAACCAAGTTTAATACAAAAAATATTAAAATATAAGTGTTTGTTTGCATTTCCTTACAACAGTTACAAATAAAAGTTTATTATTTTAAGGATTGCGTCATATTTTGCTATGGAACCCTAAAAAACTGGTATGGGGAATGAATTGGGCATCATCTAGTTACCTGATAACGACACCAAACTTGAGTCAAAGGTCCAAACTAATCAGACAGAATTTTTTTTCTGAGCGCCGGGAGCTCTGTACTTTGAGCCCCACTCCCCCCCATGAGACACGGAGTTTAATCTGGCTACCGGGCGTTTTCGGCTTAGGTGGACGTGTATAACATTCGTACCAAATGGCATTGCTGTACCCCAAAATGTCATACTGCTTCCCAATAGAAAACCGACTATAACGCTTAGGGATAATAGGGATAGGTAAATGGTGACCTGTTGAGGTGGTTCTCTTCATAACCGATTAATATTAACCGATCTCAAGCTGTTGTCATAAGTAATTATGTTTCTGGTTGGGTTAATGTTCAAAGTGGTGTCCCACAAGGATCTTTGCTCGGTCCTTTGTTTTTAATATTTTCATTGATGCTATCCCCTGTGGGGTTCCGTCTATTTGGCATAACTTCCGTGACCCGAAACGCATCTGGCATAACCTGTTTGGCAGAAATATTTTTCGACGAATGTTAAATTTGCAGAAAGCTTCAGTTTGTATAATATGCAATAGCCCGAATGTTTCCAAGTCCGAATCTTAAATAAACGACTACTATCATGGCCGAATTTTGATACGAATAATTTTATTTTGCATTTGTTTAAATGTCCGAAATGTGATTTTCATAATCTGTTTAGCATAATAGGATTTAGGCAAATATTTACATCGAAGAAAACGTATTTAGATTCTTTCTATTTGGTATAACTTGTATGACCTAAAACCCATCTGTCAAAAGCTACATTTGGCAGAATGTTTTTCGACGAATGTTAAAATTAAAGAAAGCGTCAGATTGTATAAAATCCAAGTCTAATTTATATTTAACAATGCATAAAACACCTAAATATGTAGCTGACTGACTCATTAAAGCAGAGCCGCAACTAAAAGCTCTGCCTACGTTTATTATTCGTAAAAAAAAAACATTATTATTGTATTGTATTGTAACTTTGGGTGGGAACATATTATTGGCATTTTGGATGTATACATATTTTTAGCTCACAAAACAAACGAAAACAAACTGTTGCCAGAAAAGTGGGTTAGGTTAGGTTAAAACTGCGTCCCCCAAGAAAACGAACTGTTGTCTGAAAAGTGGGTTAGGTTAGGTTAGAACTGCGACCCCACGAAAACGAACTGTTTCCTGAAAAGTGGGTTAGGTTAGGTTAGAACTGGAACCCCACGAAAACGAACTGTTGCCTGAAAAGTGGGTTAGGTTAGGTTAGAACTGCGACCCCACGAAAACAAACTGTTACCAGAAAAGTGGGTTAGGTTAGGTTAGAACTGCGACCCCACGAAAACAAACTGTTACCAGAAAAGTGGGTTAGGTTAGGTTAGAACTGCGACCCCACGAAAACAAACTGTTGCCAGAAAAGTGGGTTAGGTTAGGTTAGAACTGCGACCCCACGAAAACAAACTGTTGCCTTAAAAGTGGGTTAGGTTAGGTTAAAACTGCGTCCCCCAAGGAAACGAACTGTTGTCTGAAAAGTGGGTTAGGTTAGAACTGCGACACCCACGAAAACAAACTGTTGCCAGAAAAGTGCGTTAGGTTAGGTTAGAACTGCGACCCCACGAAAACAAACTGTTGCCTGAAAAGTGGGTTAGGTTAGGTTAGAACTGCGACCCCACGAAAACAAACTGTTGCCTGAAAAGTGGGTTAGGTTAGGTTAGAACTGCGATCCCACGAAAACAAACTGTTGCCAGAAAAGTGGGTTAGGTTAGGTTAGAACTGCGACCCCACGAAAACAAACTGTTGCCTTAAAAGTGGGTTAGGTTAGGTTAGAACTGCGACCCCACGAAAACAAACTGTTGCCAGAAATGAAATTATGAGAAAATAATAGTTGCGAATTGGGAAAAATTTGGCGAATTAATTTCCGCCAAAAAATATTCGGCCTACAACATATATGATTCTTGCAAGTATGCAAAACATTTCTATGCCATAAGATTTTATGCTTGTAGTACTTTATGCTTAATGGCGAATTATGCAAAAACAAATTATTACAAATAAAATTATGTTAAATGACACAGATACCAGGTCTCGATTCGGACATTAAATTTATGCCAAAAGATACTTCGATCAATAAAACTTATGCGTAGAGTATGTATGCGCAACAATCCAGTTCCAAGTGAGTTTATGCTAACAGTATATTATGCCTAAAGGTATTATGCACAATAGAATTATTACAAAAAAAATTATGCCAAAGATAGGGGAACATCTCTGTGTGCTTTAAGTTTTCTAGGTTGCTTTGTTTCGCAGGTGATATGAAAATTATTGCTCAGGTTAAATCCGACCAAGATGTTGCTCTAGTACAAGCCGATCTCGATCGTCTTGGTATGTACTGTAGAGAAAATAAGTTGGATCTTAACCCTTCTAAATGTCATGTAGTTTCTTTCTCACGTCAGAGATCACCGATCACTTCTGTTTATGCTATAAATAATCAATATTTATCTTTTTTAAGAGATCTGGGCGTAATACATGATTCCAAATTACTATTTGACTCTCACATTGATAGTATTGTGAAGAGCGCTACTAAGTCTCTTTGGTTCATAATGCGCAGCTCTTCCGATTTTACACAGGCAAAAACTTTCAAGATCCTGTATTGTTCATTTGTAAGAAGCAAACTCGAGTATGCTTCCTAGATCTGGAACCCCTGTTACAACGTTTATATAGATAGGATCGAGCAGATTCAGAGAAAATTCATAAAGTTTTTCTGCTATAAATTACGTACCCCATATAACTCGTCTAATTATATGTGGTATTATCTATGAAAAGGGACCTTATTGTCAATGGCGCTTACGACATTAACATCGATGAATATAATAGTAGGTTAATATTGGGGCTTCTGGACCACCTCGCTTCGTTCGGTTTTATTCCCAATTTACCAATTAAGTTTCTGTGAATACTGGAACATTCAATTTAGCTGTCTATCCACTGCGCAGGTCAATTAATGTTATGTGACGCTGATGAACTGATCAGTCATGTTGTGTTAGAAAACTTAAATCGGGTTTAAAAGTCCCTTTTTATAGTTTTTTTATAAATAAATGGTGGCCTGTAGCAAAAAATGTTCTAATACATAAGTAATCTACATACAATTTTCTACATTAAATATTCTATACACTTTTTCGCTAGGACCAACATTTAAGGGAGAAAGTTAATTATAATCAATTGCTAATAATTGTTGTAAATAGCTCGTAAACGGTGGCCTGTAGCAAAAAATGTTCTTATACATAAGTAATCTACATAAAATTTTCTACATTAAATATTCTATACACTTTTTCGCTAGGATCAATATTTAAAAAATATTTAAGGGAGAAAGTTAATTTTACTCAATTGTTAATATTTTTTGTAAATAACTCGTAAACGTTGCCCATGGTCTTGGTTACATACGAGACCATTAACCCGGCTTCAGGGGAGATAGAGTCACATTCTCTGTCTCCCACTGTTGCAACATCGGTCTGGCGAGTTTACGTCGCGGGGGTCGGCCGGATGGGGTAGGTGGCGAAGTTCAGACTAGACGTGTGCGCCGCGCCGGCGCGCCGCCGCCGCCGGGCTTTTTTGCCACGCCGCCGCCGCCGATAAATGATCGGCGTGAAATCGGCGTGACCTTGAGTGTTGTTAATCAGCTATTTTAACTTGATACTTGGATTACAATTTAGATTTTTTTTGTATGATATATGTTACAGTTGTCAAATATATATCAATTATTTATTTAATGAAACAGATTAAGCCATTTGCACAAAACATTTGACACACGTCAGTTGTTCAGCGTCAAAAAAGATGAAGAAGCATTATATGCAGTATTTTTGCCTCTAAATTGTGCATTCCCATTCAACTATTAATTAGAATTTGTATGCCTTCACCTCACATACGAAGTTAGAATGATATGTCATGAAAATACTTGCATTGCAATTAACTAGGCAACCAAAACACAGGGCTCATGTACCATGAAACCTCAAGGAGCAACAGAAAAGGAAGACTAACTAGCTAATGTTGCGTTGCGATCATCATACTTGCTTGTGCTATTGTCGAATGGCTTACGGGAATAACGACAAGAAATGTTTTTTAGCGATAAGACCGCCTGTTGTTTACCTCTGCTTGTATTTCTGTTTTCTTTTGTCTTGTATTCTTTTATTGAGGTATGCAATAAGGAGTATTTGTATTGTATTATATTGTACGTTATATAAGTATAAGTTGAAAGCTCTAGAGTGGTCTTAAGATAAACCATTCCGAGACCAAAGTAATGGTTGTAGACAAGGTAAACGTACTCCAAGTTACCGACGCACTCGGTGATTACGAAAAAGCGAGCAAGTTTATATATCTTGGTGGTAGGAGTTCTCGTCTTTCCTACATATATTCCAGTATGGTGCCGAAACGCTGAGCCTCAAAAAGGGTGACGTGCAAAGGTTGGCGCTTTAGAGATGTAGTGTTGGCGAAGACTGCTACTTATATACCTAGGACAGCTGGAAGAAGAAACCCCTTAATTTTCAAATAGCTCAATATCGCCACTCGGGTATCTACATCTTTCTTCGGACATATGATGCGGTTTCCAACGCATGATGTGGCGAAACGTAATATGAATTTAGGCCCAATGAATGGCAAACGTGCTCAGAGTGGAGCATGTATGAGATGGTCGATGGCTGGCGGCAGTCTGCACCGTGCAGTTCACACGGCTTATGACTGCACGAAATTGAGACAAATTACATGTGGTCGCAATCCTCAGCAATGAGAAACCGAGAAAGAAGAAAATACTTCTCAGTGAGCCTGGTGCTTGTACAACAAGAAAACCATTAAAGGGAAGCCATGGCAGTCCACTATATCTAGGATATTTGAAGATAAGCCATGGACAGCATGACAAAACGGAGTTACAGAGAGATACAGATCGGATCGAAAGTCATTGGGACCAGATGCCCCCTAAATATAAACCAATTAATTACTAGGAAATCAAGTTTTTATACCTATCCTATATTCATTTACAAACCCTATTTTAGTCAAAACCTATTCAAAACTATACGTAGATTACGTAGTTCGCCTACTAGCAACCTGGATTAATCAATATTTTCAAGAAAAACGACAAATTAATGTTTTTTCTTTAGAAACTTGAAAGTCAAGGTCACGCCGATTGCACGCCGAAAACACGCCGCCGCCGCCGATTTTTCGGCAAACGCCGCCGCCGATCGTTTTTTACTCGGCGCACACGTCTAGTTCAGACACGGACCCAATGTCGCGGAGTATAACGCGAAACCCATGCTCAGGGTTACGGGTGAAGACCACAACGGCTGCGAAGGCGGAAATGGAATCCATCAGAACGATGGAACAGGCGAAAGCGGCAAAGCCCGACACTGAGCCAACTCTAAATAATAGGGTGCAAGGGTCATGTTGGAGTTGCAACACCAGGCACGGTGGTGCAAAAGAGTAGGTGGCGGAAGAAACCTTTAAGGTCCAACGGCAGCGCTCATAGTCCTAGTAAGCTGGACTAGTGTCTTGGCGTCAGGTGGCAACCGGCCGTAAAAAAAGTCGTAGCCACTAAATTCTCCTCGTCCACAATATGAAAATGAGAATAAAAAGGAAGAGTATAAAAGCTAGGGCGTCCCCCTTAAGCGACGATCAAGGCATACAAAAGTCTAGGGCGTACCACTTAAGCGACGGTCGAAGCAGCACATGCACTCACTTGCGATTTGCGACATGGAACTTAGGTTCCTTAACGGGCAGGGCAGATGTGCAGAACTTGCCGTCACTCTGCATAAAAGACAGATAGATGCATGCTGTTTGCAGGAGACTAAGTGGAAGGGTGCCAAATCCAGGGTTATAGGCAACGGGTTCATACTTATTTACAGCGGGATTACATCTGGTAAAAACGTCGTGGGGATCGTGTTTTCCGAAAATCGAACTAACAGGCTGATAAACGTCGAGAGGACTAGCGACAGTATAAACCGCAGAAAAACTTGAGCAAGAGTCTAGTTGCGATCGCAATGGCACAATCGAACCAAGAATTTTATAACGATTTGGAATCGGCAAAATCTGAATTAGGGGATCCTTTTAATTTACCGAAACTTTTTTGACCAAATTTCGTTTCCCAACCAAATTTTACCAACTGCACGTTTGTCAACTCAATCTTTCCCATATGAACATTTAACAAACTTAAATTCCGACAAATGATCATTTCCCAAACTATTACTTTGCAACTTTTATAAGACCAACTGTTTTTTTTCCAAATGTTTTACTTAGACTATAAATGTTCGCTCAAATTTATTTTCGTCAAATGAATCACTGGACAAAATTATTTTTTCCAAAAATATCTTTACTTAAAAAATGTTTGTTCAAACAAATGTATTGCAAAACCACTACTGGACAAATTATGTCTATCCAAAACATTAGGTTATTAAAAATGTGTTACGGCTAGGTTAGGTAAAGTGGGTGCTTAGTTTGGTTTGGGAAACTAAACAGCCCGAAAGCTGCCCAAAAAACCACTATTACCTAGGTAGGTTCGTGAGTTACCTTGTGTTCCTTAGAGCGGTTGCCAAGTCTCACTTGCTTTAAAAAAAGGGATTGTAATATGCAACAATTGTTTTTTTATTAATTAAGTCATACTTTAGAATATGTTGCGTTAGTCTAAACCACGCGAAAGCTACCAAAAGGGGGGACGGGGGGGCGAAGCCCCCGAAAGGGGGGCTCGGGGGGCGAAGCCCCCCGCATTGAAAAAACACTACAGTATTACGTATATTTCCACCTAGATAGGTTCGTTAGTTACCTTGTGTTCCTCAGAGCAGAAAATAGAAGCCCCGCGAAGCGGGGCTTCGTCGACCGGCTGCCGGGTCTCACTTACTTTAAAAAAAGGGATTGTTATCGGAGCCCCCCGCATTGTAAAAACACTACAGTATTACCTGTATTTTTACCTAGATAGGTTCGTTAGTTACCTTGTGTTCCTCAGAGCAGAAAATAGAAGCCCCGCGAAGCGAGAAGCGGGGCTTCGTCGACCGGCTGCCGAGTCTCACTTGCTTTAAAAAAGGGGATTGTAATATGCCACAATTGTTTTTTTATTAATTAAGTCATACTTTAGAATATGTTGCGTTAGTCTAAACCACGCGAAAGCTACCAAAAGGGGGGACGGGGGGGCGAAGCCCCCCGAAAGGGGGGCTCGGGGGGCGAAGCCCCCCGCATTGAAAAAACACTACAGTATTACGTATATTTCCACCTAGATAGGTTCGTTAGTTACCTTGTGTTCCTTAGAGCAGAAAATAGAAGCCCCGCGAAGCGGGGCTTCGTCGACCGGCTGCCGGGTCTCACTTACTTTAAAAAAAGGGATTGTTATCGGAGCCCCCCGCATTGTAAAAACACTACAGTATTACCTGTATTTTTACCTAGATAGGTTCGTTAGTTACCTTGTGTTCCTCAGAGCAGAAAATAGAAGCCCCGCGAAGCGAGAAGCGGGGCTTCGTCGACCGGCTGCCGAGTCTCACTTGTTAACGATTATTAATTAAGTCATACTTTAGAATATGTTGCGTTAGTCTAAACCACGTGAAAGCTACCAAAAGGGGGGACGGGGGGGCGAAGCCCCCCGAAAGGGGGGCTCGGGGGGCCAAGCCCCCCGCATTAAAAAACACTACAGTATTACGTATATTTCCACCTAGATAGGTTCGTTAGTTACCTTGTGTTCCTCAGAGCAGAAAATAGAAGCCCCGCGAAGCGGGGCTTCGTCGACCGGCTACCAGGTCTCACTTGCTTTATAAAAAGGGATTGTTATCGATGAAAAAAAAAACATAAATGAGTATTTTATTTTCAATCTTTACTATTTTACCTTTACTAGAACATTTTAAAGAAAAAAATAGGTAAGTAGTGAAATGTAGTGAAAAAATTAAAATATTAGTGAAATGCAATTCGTACCACCCTACAGATAATAATTTTTGACATTTGTTCTGTAATATTTGCCATTACTAAATTTGGAATTATTTAAAGTATTTATTAAATAAATAACAAAATGTGAAATAATAATTGTCAAAATAAGAAAATGACAAAATACAATAGTTTGTCACGTTTAGTTTTGGTTTTTGTATTCTTTGGTAAGTACTCATTTGGAGAAATTAAAATTTGTTCAAATAAAAATTGGCAATTTCTTTTTTTGATAACTGTTACATTTGTCATGTTTTGTTATGGTTTTTGTATTCTTTGCCAACTAATACTTTCGAGTAATTAAAATTTGGTAAAATAAATGTTGCCAAAGTAAGGAAATGTCAAAATATTTTTTTGCATATCGTTCTCTTGGAAAATATTTTTTTTCGACTTGTTTAGTTGGGAAATGATTAGTTGGATTTTATATTTTTGGGATAAATTGTTTGGGATATGAAAATCTGGCAAAAATATTTCGGTAATCCATTAGTAACCCCTGAATTAGACATACACAAAATTGCTAAAACTCGGCACAATAACACTAAAGATATAAGAATAGTTAAATATATAAATGGCCAAAATTCGAAACTTTTAACACAAGATAGAGACATAAACAGTAGATGGACCGAGTACTATAAAGATTTATTAAATATATCACATTCCAGAAATATAAATTACACACAAGCTAGGCCCAATCCCTGATATAACTCTAGAAGAAATAAGGAAAGCCATAAGACAAATGAAGAACAATAGGTCACCAGGGCAAGACGAAATACCAACGGAGGCCTGGAAGCATCTGGACAATCAGGGTCAGGCTTGGCTACATCAATTATTAAATAAGCTCATTCAAGGACAACCAATTCCCATCGCGTCGCGAAACAGTCACCTGATACCGTTCTACAAGGGCAAAGGAGACGTAAGAGATTATAGTAACTATAGAGCTATAAAATTGATGCCACACACATTAAAAATCTGGGAGCGGGTAATTAATAACAGACTACAACACCTCATAAATCTTATGCCAAACCAATGTAGCTTCGTGCCCAGAAGAGGCACATCAGATGCAATTAAAACTGCACGTATTCTGCTGGAAAAGGCAAAAGCAAACAAGCGAAACATGCATATGATATTCATAGACTTGGAAAAAGCGTTTGATCATGTCCCCCGAGATCCCATATGGGAATCACTCAGGCAGCAAAAAGTACCAGAATACTACATTTACCTGATACAGGACATGTACGAAGCGATCATCACCCAAGTTGTTAACCCAGCAGGTAAAGGCGACAGGTTTGAAATAGAAGTAGGAGTTCATCAAGGTTCTACACTGAGCCCAATACTTTTCAATACTCCTATGGATTACTTGACGAAACACTGTCAAAAGCCGCTACCGTGGAACTTACTTTATGCAGATGATGTGGTTTTAATCTCGGACAACGTCGACCACCTACAACAAGACTTAAATACCTGGGTAGAAGCGCTTGAAGCCAACGGTTTGAAGATAAGTAGGAAGAAAACCGAACATATGTCCTGTATCTTTGACAGTTTAACAGACCCTAAAACTATCAACATCTCGATAGGACACACGCCAATACCCAGAGTGTCGGCGGAATTTAAATATTTAGGTTCGATAGTGTCCAACGACGGCAAAATTGATAGGGATGTTACTCACCGGACCACTACGGGCTGTATGAAATAGAGACAGCTTACAGGAGTCATGTGCGATAAGAAAATGCCGCTCAAGACCAAAGGAATACTGTACAAAACAGCAATAAGACCCGCGGTTTTGTACGGATCGGAGTGCTGGGCTACAGACAAATGTCGCCTTAACAAGCTACACGCTACCGAAATGCGTATGCTACGATGGTCAGCTGGCGTCACACTCTTAGATAGGATCCGGAATTAGTATATTAGGGGAAGTTTTAGAGTCGCACCAATAATCGATAAAGCCATAGAAATACGCCTTAGATGGTACGGGCACGTCCAAAGACGCAAAAAAAGACCACCCGATAAAACTGACCTTGAACCTGCCTGTAACCCAGCCACGCGGCCATGGAAAACCACCCTCCACGTGGCTGATGACGGTCGAAAGAGACCTAAAAGAAGCTCAAATCGACACCAACACCGCACGGAATCGTGCTCAGTGGAGGATGCGGACGAGGAGGGCCGACCCCAAGTAAATGGGACTACCAGTCTAGGGGAAAGAAGAAGAAGTAAATAACTCGTAAACGGTGGCTTGTAGAAAAAAATGTTCTTATACATAAGTAATCTACATAAAATTTTCTACATTCAATATTCTTTTTCGCTAGGATCAATATTTGAGGGAAAATGTAAATGGAGAAATGCACTGAGTTTGCCCTTTTGTCCCAGGTAGGCGTCACAAACCCGGTTTCACCGAAATCGAAAAAACCGGAAAAACCGGGTGTTATGTATAGATATGTGGGTACTTATAAGATTGTATGCATACCGTTAGTCGGAATAAAGCATCAGCTGTGTTAACGTACTTTCGTTGTTTTAATTATCAAATACTTCATTGGCGACTTCGGAAAACAAGTTTTAAAGCTATTTATTGCAATAATAGCCTGTGAGACGCGTGCGAAATAATAAATACAATGTCTATCGGTAAAATTCGCGAGTTCGACATCGAAAATGGCAGTTGGGACTTGTACTGTGAGCGACTTGAAATTAGTGTCCGACCGAAACATGTTTTTTTGCCGAAACCGAAACCGAAACCGAATGTTCGGCTTTGGCTCTAGTTTCGGCCGAAACCGAAACCGAAACCGAACCTTTTGTAGACTTGTTAAAATCGTTGAAAAAATACCATAAAACCGCTTTTACACACATATTATGGGGCTGTCAATACCCAATGCTCTTGAAATTCATGTTACTTCAGTTTTTTAAGAAAATTACTAGAGTTAGACCAAGATAATTCTGCAACGATTTTGATAACAGACGCAGTGCAAGTGTTATTTTAAACGTCAAAACTTCTATGAAATTATGACGTATAAATAACATTTGCACTAGTTGCACTGCGTATGCTATCAAAATAATTGCAGAATTTTCTTAGTTTAACTCTATTCGTTCACCAGTCAAGCCAACATGATTGTAGATACAGGGTGAAACAAAAACGCGAGCGCAGCGAGCGCGAATTTTTCGTTGACAATATCGCAAGGCCGGGTACCGATCTTCACCTGGGCCTAAACGTCCGAAGTGCCCCAGTGAGGCGAACTTTCATGCGAAGTCAAAGCCGTGCTTCAGGCTTCAGGATAAGTAGTTGAGCACAGACTCCATGCAATGTACATTGTATTAAAAAGCGAGATATTTCCTTGAGCGCTGGTGCGACTTTCAATCCGAAGGTCGCAAGGTACAAACCCCGGCCACGTACTCTTGACGTACTCGTACCAATGAATTTTTCGGAACTTTTATACTAAATATATTTTTGATATTTACCTACTATTTGCATTTCGGTGAAGGAAAAACATCGTGAGGAAGCCGGACTAGTTCCGATAAGGCCTAGTTTATTCTCTGGGTTCGAAGATCAGTCTGATGGCGGTCGCTTTCGTAAAAACTAGTGCCTACGACAATTCTTGGGATTAGTTGTCAATTGGACCCCAGGCTCCCATGAGTCGTGGATTCCGGGATTACGCGAGGAAGATGATGAGTTTTCTTATTATTCCTTTGCCCAGGCCCAGTAACATGCGACAGTCCTAATCTCATTTACTCCGATAGTTACAATTAGATAGTGTGCGCGTTACAGCCTCTTAAGACTGCGTCAACCGTCTAGTGGCGCCCTCATTAGTGGAATTGTGTTTTATAATAAACCTATTAATTTCTGTACCTATACATGAATCAGTATATGTAGGTACATATTAAAAAATATTGTCCTACTTTTTCCCCAACTTTTGGTCTTTGTCACATAGTTTAGTTTCATAGTACGAAGAACCATTTCGTTAGTTTCGGCCCGGCCGAAAGGTTCGGCCGTTTTTTGGCCGAAACCGAAACTACAGCCGAAACATGATTTTTTGGCCGAAACTGGCCGAAACCGAAACCGAAACCGAACCTTCGGTCGGACACTACTTGAAATGTATTTTAAAGCTAATTCCGTGACGAACGATAAGCAGTTATCAACGTTAATTGCGGTGGTTGGTGATCGGTGTTATGAGTTAATGACAAATTTGGCGAGTCCGAAAAAGCCATCGGAGTTATCTTTCACGGAGTTGGTAGCGTTGGTGCAAAAACATTTAAAGCCGAAGCCATCCATAATGGCCGAACGGTACCGTTTCCGGCTTAGAAGGCAAGCGGCGGGCGAGTCCATATCGCAGTACATAGCGGAGCTAAAGAAGTTGGCGCGAACTTGCGATTTTAAAGAGACCTTAGCGGACAACCTTCGAGACCAGTTGGTATGCGGCGTGAGTGGGGACGTTATACGGCAACGGCTGTTTGCGGAGGAGGATTTGACGTATGCTAAGGCGGTGACCTTGGCATGTTCATTGGAGGCGGCGGAGCGTGATGCAGCAATTATGACGGGCGGCGGCGGTCGAGCCTCCGGAGAGCCCGCGGGAGCGGTGCATCGCGTGGCTAGCGGGGACGGCACGGGGCGCGGGGCCGGGCGGCGGCCGCCGGCGCAGCGCCAGCAGCGGGAAACAGGTTTTAGTGCGCGGGAAACAGCTGGAAGCGCAGGCGGTGCAACATCTTGTACTGCTTGCGGCGCCACTAACCATTGTTTTTCGACGTGCAAGTTCAAAGAATATATATGTAGTATGTGTCGCAAGACGGGGCATTTACGTCGAATGTGTCCCAAAAGGTCGTCTGGCAATGAAAGGGCGGCTCGAGGGCGCAACAGCGGCCGGTCACGGACCTATTTTGTTACCGGAGAGGATAGCGAATCGAATGAATCGGAAGAGGAGGAGGAAGCATTATACAGAGTTTCGTTAAGCCAATACAAGCCGGTGAGTTTAACTATGTGTGTAAATGGAAAACAATTAATAATGGAGATTGATACCGGGGCGGCTGGCTCGTTTATTAGCAAAGAAACTTACGAACTATGTTTTAGGAATGAGACTCTAAAAAAACCAAGTAGTGTATTCAGATTTTACGACCGCACTAAAATGAAAACATATGGTGTAATTACAGTGCCAGTAACTTATGGTTCAATTACAAAGAATTTGGACTTATATGTTGTAGAACAGGGTGAAACCAGTTTGTTAGGCAGAGAGTCGCTGGCCGAATTACGGGTAAAAATACCGATAATGGAGCGTAGCCCGGTTAGCAATGTCAATTCCGTTAGCAGTGTTAATAGCGATTTAAATGTAATTCTCGACAGATATAAGGAAGTTTTCGATGGGGGACTCGGGTGCTACAACGGTGGGACGGCCACGCTGCGCGTGCGCGAGGGTGCAGCGCCGGTGTACCGGCGCGCGCGACCGCTGCCGTTCGCGCTGCGGGGCCGCGTCGACGCCGAGCTGGACGCCATGCTGCGGAGCGGCGTCATCGAGCCCGTTGACTGCGCCGACTGGGCGACTCCCCTGGTTCCGGTAACTAAGAAGGATGGAGGTTTGAGAGTGTGCGCCGACTTTAAGGTGACGCTTAATCCGGTTCTTAAGGTAGATAGGTATCCGTTGCCGAAAGTTGAGGAATTATTTGCGAACTTATCGGGGGGAGAATTATTTACAAAAATAGACTTGTCACAGGCGTATAATCAGATTTGTTTGTCGGAGGATTCAAAAATGTTAACAGTTATTAATACTCACCGGGGGCTTTTTAAGTACAATAGGCTTCCGTATGGCTTGTCATCAAGTTCGGGTCTATTTTGTAGGATAAGTGAGTCAATAGTGAGGGATATTCCTAATGCTCAGAGTTTTTGTGACGATATATTGATATTTGGAAAAACTCGGGAGGATCACTTATCTACGTTAGAAGCTGTATTGAAGAAATTAAAGGACTTAGGTTTAAAGTTAAAGAAAAGCAAGTGCACATTTCTTGCCGATGAGGTCTGTTATTTAGGGTTTGTGGTTAGCAAAGACGGGATAAAACCAGACCCTAACAAGGTCGCGGCTGTAGCAAAAATGCCACCACCATCGTGCGTAACCGAGGTGCGATCGTTCTTAGGTATGGTTAATTTCTATTCTAAGTTCATTCCTAACGCGAGCGATATTTTGGACCCCATACATAGCTTGCTAAGGAAAGGTGCGCGGTGGAATTGGTCCACAAATTGCGATGAGGCCTTTAATAAAATCAAATCTTTGTTGATAGGGAAGCGGATACTAGCGCATTATGACCCTAACAACCACGTGACGCTAACGTGTGACGCTAGCCCGCGCGGGGTCGCCGGCGTGCTCAGCCAGCCAGACGGGCAGGGGCGGGAGCGCCCTGTGGCGTATGTATCAAGGAAACTCAATACAGCTGAACAAAATTATTCGCAGATACATCGAGAAGCACTCGCGATTGTTTTTTCTACTCAAAAATTTCATCAATATTTATATGGCAAGCGGTTCACTTTAGTAACTGATCATAAACCCTTAATAAGTATTTTCGGTCCCCAAACTGGTGTGCCAAGCATGACTTCGAGTCGAATGCAGCGATGGGCATTGCTATTAATGGCTTATGATTTTGACATCCAGTATGTAAACTCAACGGGAAATTGCGCCGACGCGCTGTCGCGGTTACCAATAGGACAGAGTAGGGAAGTTGACCCTCCGGAGCAATCTTACTTGCATTTTGCATCTGACGCGCTTTTTCTAGACTGCAATGAAATACGTTTAAAGACGGCAAAGGATCCATTGCTAGGTCGAGTGGTCAATTATATAAAAAATGGTTGGCCGGATAGTGCGGAAATTAGGGAAATGCAACCATATTTAAATAGGCAAAAAGAGTTGTATTTAGAACTTGACTGTGTCATGTGGGGGCATCGTGTAGTAATTCCGGAAGCGTGCCGCGAGATAGTGCTGCGAGAACTGCACGAGCCTCACATGGGCGTCGTGAAGACCAAAGCCATGGCCAGGAGTTACGTGTGGTGGCCCGGAATGGACGAGGCTATAGAAGCGCGGTGTCGCGCGTGCGACGCGTGCGCGGCGGTGGCTCCAGCGCCGCCGGCGAGCGCACCGGTGCCATGGCATTGGCCGTCGCGAGCTTATGAAAGGGTCCATATCGACTTTCTAGGTCCATTAGATGGTCGTACTTATATGGTCTTGATTGACGCGCGATCAAAATGGATAGAAGTGTCGTGCATGACACGGACAACCGCTGACAGTGTCATAAGTAAATTATTAGAATCTTGGTCAAGGTGGGGAATTCCAAAACAAATAGTATCCGATAATGGCCCGCCGTTTTCTAGTAAGCAATTTAACGACTTTTTAGAAAAGAATTGTGTGCGTCATATTTATTCGGCTCCTTACCACCCGGCGTCTAATGGAGCGGTAGAGGGAGCTGTAAAATTAATCAAAAATGTAATTAAAAAAGCCAAACACGAAGGGGTCAACATTGACAAAGCCATACTCAAGTTTTTATTGCACTATCATAATACACCTCATTGTACCACCGGTGAGACGCCCGCTCGGCTGTTGCAGGGCCGCGATTTACGTATTCGATTAGATGCAGTTAAACCGGATAGATGCGCTAAAGTCATCAACGAACAATCTAAAATGGTAGAACGGTCACATAGGCCATCTAGACATTTAGAAATAGGTGACCCCGTGCAATACCGAACGTTCGGAACAGGTGCAAAATGGGCGGAAGGTTACGTAGCCAATAGGTTTGGGAAATCTGATTATACAATTGTGACAGGTGACGGATCTACACACCATCGACATATCGATCAAATGAAACGCCGACACTTAAGAAACTCAAACGTTTGTCCTCCATCCAATACTGAAACCGAGCCAGGGTGTGTCGTGCAGAGCGGCCGACCAACTGGTATCGATGGCGCCGTGCCCAGCGTCGAGGTTATGGCGAACAGCCCCGGCGGTGACGTGAGGTCCGCCATGGAACAGCCAGCGTCCTCGCAGGTGCCAGCGGTGCCCGCGGAGGTCCCGCCTAGCGCGGATGACGGAGAGCCGAAAGTAGTCGAGGGGGGGAACTCTAAACGAGCGAAGCGTGTCGATCCACCGTTACCGGCCTTAGAAAAAAGAGTACCTAAAGAAGTAAAACGCTACGGATTTGAAATTGACTACATGTCTTAATCTATTTAGTTATACCTAGCCTTTCATATGGCATGTCTACCTCATTGTTTATTTCTTTTAAATGTTTAAATACCATGATACCTATGTATAACTATGTAAATGCGTATAATTAAGTTTTGGCTTGTTACATTCATGTACCTTGTAACAACAAAATTTTAATTCTTCATTTTTCAATTCTGTTTAGTATGGGACCCATCTTCGTTTGATACCCTTATCGCCATCTAGTGAGCGCAGGCGTTTTCACGCAGCGCCATATCGAACTAAGCTTGGTCCGTGTTGCTATATTAAAAATAATTTCGGTTTCTTCCTACATTTTTGGTTTTTTTTTTTTATTCGAAAGGGGTTCGTAAATTAAAATTGTCTTCAAATATTGTTTTTTGCTTTCTATCTAATATTAGTCCAAGTAAATTAAAAAAAGAAAGGTAATGTTTCCTTTTCAAAATCACCTAGGATCGCACGACTCCAGTTCGAGCTGTGGCAACTCTGCCATTCGGTCTGTCATTATTCCTGCCAAAATGAGAGACGAGCATTTTCGTTGGTGTTGCTCCGCAAACAAAAAGCCTTTTCAGGCGACTTCTAACCCAACCGGGAGACATCTCCCTTTTGAGTGAGTATTTTAGTGATTTTTGCGACGAGTTTTGTGTGTAAGATTCAGTTTAACAGTGTGGTGATTTTTATTTTCAGCCCCGGCGAAATACTGGAGCACATGCCGCTCCAAATTTAGTGGCCTTTGAGGCCGTGTTTTATAGACCTCGCTTGTGTCGACATATGTTGCATAAGGTGGGGTCTTGTAATTGCAACTATTCGGTAAATGCAACTAACTTCAATAACTCCCTCTAGGGTTACTTTATTGTAAAACGACAGACTCGTTCAATTTAATACTAAAAGTTCTACCTCAAAAATGTAGATGGCGCTGCAAGCTCAAGAATTGTGGGAGTTATAAAGCTTTTTGTCATCCGCCATTTTGAGTCTGCTGGCGTCGGATGGACACGGTGCGCATTTTTATTCTAAAAAATAGTTTTTAGTGGTTCCTCGCAAGTTTTTTCACAAGAAAAGTTGTAACTAATCACGGTAAGTCATTTTGTTTGTATTTGTTTTATTCTACGATGAATATTTTCCGAGTTTTCTCTGTAGTTACATTTACCAGACAAAAAATGCAAAGTCTGGTAAATGCAACTATTTTGCAATTTTTAGGTTAGTTACAATTAGCTGCCAATTTTTGTATGAAATTTGAAAAAGCTAGTGATGTGGCAGTGAACACGAATATATCGGTACAATCACTAATAACATAACACACCGGCACATTTAGCGTAACTTAAGAAAAGGGTGGTTACAAGATAATTACGTTTATTTTTCATGAAAATGTTATCAGATACAACGTACCAAATTAATATGTCCATGGTTTAATATTAAATTTGTTGTATGATTTTGCTTATTTTTATTAAAAGCATGGAAATTTAAAAATATGCAATTAGCTGATATGAACAGTTTCACAAAAAAAAGATCCAAAATTGGTAATATTGTTAAATTTTGTTCTTCTTACCCACGACGGACCGGGTGTACATTATTTTGGGGTACAAAGATTCCGCTAATTGTGCCGGTATGTATACATATTTATCCGCCTTTTTATTTGTATCCGCGTATCTTTTATTGCCTTTTCACTTACTTAGTTCTGCTGTAACAGGTTTTTTTGTAGAAATAAGCAGGGCCTGCTGTGTCGTTTTTCTACATGTAGTTTTTGTTCATAAGTTTATTGTGTACAACGAATGGTTAAATAAATAAATAAGTATCGCCTGTTTGCTATTTTCTATGTTTCTACCGCTTAATGATCGAATGGAATTTGATGAAACTAGGCACTATACTTACTTGATTCATACAACTGGTTTTTAATATATTATAAAAAATATTTTTTTAGATGTCAACACGTAAAAAAAAAGCAAAATATTCTCTTAATGACTTAATGGAAGCAATCGAAAATGTACAAAACAAAAAAATGAACAGCTATCAAGCTTCAGAAAGATATAATATACCAAGATCAACTATAATTCACCGTGTATACGGAACGCGTGGTGCCAAAAAAACGACGCCTGGCAGGCCTACTGAATTATCTACAGCTTGGGAAAGCAGAGTGGCTGCTCTTATTCACAAAATGGAAAAGTGTGAGTTTCCGCTTACATCAAAGGAGATTAAACAATTTATATGTGCTTATATACAAAGGAACGGACTCATAACTCGTTTCAAAGATGATTACCCTGGCAAAGAATGGTTTCGGGGTTTTAAAAGGCGACACAGATTAAGTGTCAAAAAACCACAGTCCGTAGAGGTTGCCAGGAAAAAAGCCTGCAATCCTTTCACTGTTAACAATTATTTTGATTTGTTGGAGCGCATAACGAAGGAACTGGAACTAGAAGACAAACCCCAACATATATATAACTTAGATGAGACCAGCTTCTGCAACGACCCCACCAAGACTAAAGTTGTTGGCCTGAAGGGGTACCCTTCTACTAGAACAACTGCGTCCCCTGGAAGGAATAACACCACTGTACTGTTAGCTTCAAATGCGCTCGGTAAAAAGATCCCTCCCTTGATAGTATTTCAGGGGAAACAACTAGGGTCGAATTGCTTTTTCGAAAACGAAAATGTTAATACAGCGTATGTTGGAAGCCGTAAGGGGTGGATGGAAACCAAAATATTCGAAAATTATATCGCAAAGGTTTTCATACCAGCAATTGGACCGGAAAGGCCAGTCTTATTAATATTTGATGGCCATTCAACACATGTAGACTTGAGTGTTATAGAACTTCTAATGGCCAACCAGATAACAGTTCTTAAACTGCCGGCTCACTCATCCCATATTCTGCAACCATTAGACTGCAGCACAATGAAACCTATGAAAGACAACTGGGACAGTGAATTGGTAAAATGGCAAAGACTCCATGTGGGTGCAAAGCTTCCAAAACCAGAATTTGCCAGGATCATAACTAAGATATGGAATGATTTGAACCCAGTTATCATTCAAAATGGCTTTAGAAAATCTGGTATATATCCGTTGAATCGTGATACAATTCCAAAAGAAAAGTTTGACAAGCTTTCATGGTCAAAATGGGAAGAACATATTCGCCAACAAAATGAACAGTCTCATAGCGTTGCCAATAATAATGCTGAAGAAGGAAGGAAGGTAGAAAATGGCACTCAGGAAGATAAAAGTCAGGACAGAAATGAAGTTCCAACACTCACGAGTATGTGCACGAGCATGTGGCTTGAGATCCTTAATCGTGGGAAGAAAGAAATAGATCTACCCAAACGCGTGAAAGACCCTAAAACGTTTTTAATTTCACTTTCTAAAAATACCAATTCCAATATTACCAACAGTGGCTCTGGTAACGTCAAAATATTGAGCAATATCGAACTCACTTCAACTAGCTATCAAAAACAGAAAGATGAACATGTTTCATTTGAAGAACTTCTTTTGGAGACCATTTCACGTAGTGACATACCTAAAACTTCAAGAAAACGCGTTAGTCAAGAAGCAGAGATATTAACTTACAAAGAAGCTATTGATCGTATGAAAAAAAAGAAAGATGAAAAAGAAAAGGCGGAAGAAATTAAAAGACTCAATAAACTTAAAAGAGTAAACAACAAAAAGAAAAACGAGAAAAAGAAACAGAAAAAGTTGATTGACAAAAAAAGCAAATCTAAAAAAAGAAAGAATTTGGAATCGGACAGTGAAAGCGATTGTTCATACACACCGATGGATGATTCTGATGATGAAGATTTAGCTGCCTTTGCTCAAAGATTGTTGTGTGATGAGAGCTTTGACGAAGATTTGCAAGAGCCATTACTATCAACTACTAACGAAAATTTAGAGAAGAAACCTAAACTAAAAAGCGAAAGAGTAAATAAAAGACGAAAACAAATATCCGGAGAAAAGGATGTCAATATAAACGTAAGTCGTATTTTAGGTAAAAAAAAATAATTACCTACTTCTCTTCATATTTCATAAATGTTAGTAAAATAAAATAGGATAAGTACTTTATAACCTTAAATATATAATAATTATAAATATGTAGTAAAAAAAGTAATTTATGTATTTAATTTATTTTAGTTATTTGATATACAACTTACATGGTTGTTTAAAAATTTTCAGAAGGAAGTGAATTTTACCAAAAAACTATCTACTTTGGAAGATGCTTGTGAAGAAGAATTGCAAGAACCGCTACAATCTACATCGAAAGAAGAAGAGAAAGATACACGTAAAATGAAAAAAGAAAGAGTGAACAAAAGAACTAATAACAATAGGATGGTGGAATCATTAAGAGGGAAGGAAGTAAGTATATTTAAGTTATATACACAATAAAATAGGATAAGTACTTACTGTATAACGTTAAATATATATTATTATAAATATGTGATGATATAAATGTAATTTATATATTTATTTTATATTACTTATTCATTATATAACTTATAGGGTTGTTTAAATATTAAACTAAATTTTCAGAAGGAAGTGAATTTTACCAAAAAACGATCTACTTTGAACGACGCTTGTGAAGTAGAGTTGCAAGAACCGCTACAATCTACATCGAAAGAAGAAGAGAAAGATACACGTAAAATGAAAAAAGAAAGAGTGAACAAAAGAACTAATAACAATAGGATGGTGGAATCATTAAGAGGGAAGGAAGTAAGTATATTTAAGTTATATACACAATAAAATAGGATAAGTACTTACTGTATAACGTTAAATATATATTATTATAAATATGTGATGATATAAATGTAATTTATATATTTATTTTATATTACTTATTCATTATATAACTTATAGGGTTGTTTAAATATTAAACTAAATTTTCAGAAAGAAGTGAATTTTACCAAAAAACGATCTACTTTGAACGACGCTTGTGAAGTAGAGTTGCAAGAACCGCTACAATCTACATCGAAAGAAGAAAAAGATATGCTTAAAATGAAAGAAGAAAGAGTAACGAAAAGATCTATTAACAACAGGATGGTGGAATCACTAAGAGGGAAGGAAGTAAGTATATAAGTTATATATACAAAAAATGCATACTTATATAAGATCGGTTAGCAAGTTTTTTTTTTTCAGAACGATATGCCGAATTCCTCCGAAGTAAATAACGATCTCAACGAGGGAGACTTTATTCTTGCTGCATTTCAGTCGATCAAAGGCAAAAGAACCTACAAATACGTTTGCCTTATTGATCAAATCAACCAAGAAAAAATTTTAGTAAAAGGACTCAAATCTTATAAAAATAACAGAGAATTTAGGTTAGTTGAAGATGATATTTCAATTATAGAAAAAAAAGATGTGATCTCACGTTTACCAAAACCTGTGTTAAATGAACAAAGAGACACTGTGATATTTCCTTATAAGGTAGAGATATTTGAATGTAAGTAAACAAGTTACCCTTTCTGAGAGAATGGACATTTGGGAAATGTAAACAATTATTCATATAGTATTAAGTACAAAAACGTTATTTAATTTAAGTGTTAAAACTAATTTCATGTTACTAATAGAAGCTTATAAACGTAATAAATTACGTTACGTTACGATTTTTCATATTAATTAGTATGGTATTCAGTACAAAAACTTTATTTAATTTAAGTATATACCAAAAGACTTATTTCTTGTTAGTTACTAGTAAATAGTTTCAAAATATAACTAAAAAAGACTGTATAAATAAACATAAAATATTTTATTATTATGATTAATAAAAATAAGCTAGACAAAATAGTTTAAGTATGCATAAAAAACTTTTTTCTTGGCATTAATTAAAGCTAGGAAACGTAACTTTGCAACCTTACTAATTAGTAAATAGTTTGATAAAAGTTAAAAAAGGCTGTTTGATTAAGTTACTTATTTAGATTAATAAAGATAAAGCTAGATAAAATAGTTTAAGTATGCATAAAATACTTATTTCTTGTCATTAGTTGAAGCTAGGAAACGTAACTACGTAACATTACTAATTATTTAGTAGTCTGATAAAAGTAAAAAGGCTGTTTGATTAAGCATAAGTGAACTATTTTATGATGATTAATAAAAATATAGCTATTATTTTTTAGTCTGTTTAACAACTAAAAAACATTGCATAAAAAATATATGATTTTAAAAATAACAGTTTATCCCTGAGTTTTATTTCTGCTACCATGGTCTTCTTGGCGTGTCGATGGCAGACACTACATGACTGTCGATAAAATTGCGGTAAGGTTCCCATCACTATTTTTGAGAAATTAGTTGCAATTACCAGACCCACGGCAAAAAAGTATGTTTATGCGAAATTGGTCGTAGTTACAAGGAGATATGTGTCACAATCCTATGAAGATTCTCTTAGTCTTTGTGTTTAAAATACACACATAGACAATACACATAGAAAAATGTGGAGATAAAACGATTAGTTGCAATTACTGGTCAGGAGGGGTAATTGCAACTATTGCTGCCTTTGTCAGAACTATTGGCAATAGCTCTTTATTCTTCAGAGTTTTTCTTTGTTATGACAGTAGAATAAAATCTACATAAAATTTGACTTATGCATAATTTTACAGAAAAACATATTTCCCTATATATATATAGAATTATCAGATGATGAAGTTATGACTTCAATATTTTTAGTTGCAATTACAAGACCCCACCTTAGCACCTTTTGCGGGCCATTTTTCCACAGCGAGTAAGTTTTTATTTGTTTTTTTTTACGAGTTAACCTTCCGCCGCGCTGGTCAAATGTTAACCTTGACCTGACGCGTGCCGTTCCAAATTCGAAATTATGTATGTCTGGACTCCATTTTGTTGCAAAGTTATTTAGGTTCCAGCGTTGCTAAAGCGTTGTGTACTCTTGTCTTACTATTTGAAAACTTTTCCAGGGTCTACATTTTACCTGTAAATCCGCCTGGCGCGGGTTTCTACCTCCTTGTGTGCCCGGTTGACCGCGTTGACTGGTGATCGGCGGGTGCTGCCTTGGCCTGTACCTGAGGGGTTGACAACGTGGCGGTGGTGTTGGTACCCTAACTCTGCGGACCAGGTCAGCTCCTTCCAACATTTAATTACTTCTACGGCGCCCAACATTATTCTAGTTTAATTGGAAATATTGGAGTAAAAGTGTTCAACCATAAGATTTTAGCCGCTAAACCCACATTCGCTTTCTCGTCCCTATTGGAGTCTCAAGTTAAATAAAATTAAGAGCTAGAGTAAGATAACTGTAGTGTACGCAAGGCCCTTAAGGCCCGGGTAATAACTTTCCTTTGTCTTTGTTTTCTATAATAGAATAAACGTTGTAATTACAGTGGTTGTATTTTCTTTTCTCTCCTTAAAATCCTTAGAATAGCCACCCTAAAATAAATTTTGGTAACAGTGTCACCCATCGCGGGGCCTTCCTAGCGAGCAACCTTTAGTCACATAAAAGTTAGCTAAAGGAACTTATGGTTGAACATTTTTTTTTCTTAGTGTACCTACTTGTTGTAGCATTAATTCTACTTACTGTCATAACCTTTAGTGATAAAAGCACATGTGTAAATTGAATATTTATTATACAAATTGAATAGTGTTAGTGATAAGAGTTACTATTAATAGTCTAAACTTTAAATATACATTCTTGCTGGTATTTAAATCCCAGATAGTTTAAAAATAAATAACTTACCTCTTAAGGTTAATTTTTTGGTACTATTGTGAACAATAGTAAGGTTAATAATTTTATTTCGTAGAAGTGTATTGTGTATTGGGCCGAGCACACAAGGTCAATTTTGTTGTTTCAAATCTTTATTTACATTGTTTTGCATGAACGACTGTGTCCCGAACAGGGGTATTGTCATATGGTTACTAGCGTTAACATAAAAAAAAATCTATTCTGTTAAATTGATTGTAATTGTACAATAAGTTTAAATTTTTTTTTAAAATGGAGGACCGCCCCATTAACTTTAATTTATTGCATAAAGACGAACTAGAGTATGAAGTGAAGGTACGAGATGCCACTCCGGCGGACGATGTAAAGGGATTGAGGGAGCAAATCAGGAAGTTAGCGAGGGACTTACCGTCAGATGATATCGAAGAGTATGTTGGGCACATTTCGCCGGAGCTTGCTATAATTCAAAATAAATTGACTGAATTGGAAAACTTGACCACGGCCGCCAAGACTCCGATAACTTTAAAGTCTCTTAACCGGGTACAGGCTTTAGGGCATCACTTGTATCATCGTTTAACACGGATTAACCCGGAGGAGTCCGCTGATGTCACCTTGCACTCGGGGTTAACGGATCGACTCATGCGAATTCTTTCAAAGTTAGATAATATGCTATCGGTGTTTGTGTCGACTCGTTCCAATGCTGGGTTCGATGATGCGATGGAAGGATCGGGGAACCCCGTCCAACCTGAAACTTCATCGACAGCTCCTGCTACCTCGTGCTTTAATAAATATCAAACAGTTAGTTCTTTAAATCTTAAATTTAATGGTCGGACGTGTGTTAAGGCCTTTTTACAGCGGGTTGAGGAGTTGGCAGCTTCGCGTCGTATTACGGAAGCCAGGCTTTTAGCTTCAGCCGTAGAATTATTTGATGGGGATGCGCTGATGTGGTATCGCGGTATACGCACTGAGGTGTCCACTTGGGACCAATTGAAGGCTGTCTTAATAGATGAATTTTTGCCATTCGATTATGACAGGCGCTTATTGAAAGAAATTAGAAATCGTACTCAGGGTTCTAATGAGAACATTTCTACATACATTAGCATTATGCAGAATTATTTCAGTCGTTTGAATACGGAATTGTCGGATCAGGAGAAATTTGACATAGTTTCAATTAATGTTCGCCCGGAGTATACGGTACCTTTGGCCATTCAGTCGGTTACTACCTTAAAGGATTTGAAGAGGGTGTGTCGCGTGCTTGAGGACAGCTGGCAGCGGGCTAATGTTTTTGTGGAGCCTCCCAGACCTTCATCGTCTACCTTGGCCGCAGACTTGAGTTGTAAAACCTCTTCGCGTCCTAAAGTTGAGGCAGCCAATCCGCTGGAGAAGCCGTTCTGTGTTCGTTGTCGTGTAGATACGCACAGTTTGAGGGAGTGTAAGTCTAAACGGGTAGTTTGTTTCAAATGTGGTAGGGCGGGAGTGTCTTACCCAGATTGTCCCAATTGTTTTCCTAGAGCTTCTACTTCTACTTCGCCAGATGCTGGTGCTGTGCCTGGTGTTTCAAAAAACTAATTATTCCGGACCGCCGAATGTCGAGTCCTTACGATTTGGAGCGTGGGAACTCATGTAATTTGGTCGATTTTGGTGAAGATATTATGGGGGACATTGGGGTTAATCCAGACTGTCCTGATTACCCACTTATAGTTAGCACTTTAATGTCTCTTCCCGTTTCGGTGGTTCGGAGTCGGTTCATTTTAAATAAAGACGAGCGACCTCACATGTCGGTGGGAATTTTAGGTCGTTCTTTTCGTGGTCTTTTGGATACTGGGGCAGGGATCAGTATTATAGGTTCGAACTCGCATAGGGACTTTTTGTCATTGGGAGCTCAGTTGGTTTCTGCCACGGATAATACTCATATTATAGCGGCTAATAAAACGCGTTCGAGAATAATCGGGTGTATGTACTTGGTTGTTAAAGCTAAAAATTTAACACGCGAAATTAAATTTTATGTAATACCGGACGTAGGTACACGTATGATCTTCGGTGTTAATTTTTTTAAGGCATTCAATATCGCACCTGAATTGTTTAGTCAGTATGGGAACCAGGAACCGGACACTACCGTGAATGAGGTCGTGCCCGAAAAACACCTGTGCTCCTTACAAGAGTTGACACCTGATCAACGTGCCATAGCGGACGGGATTATTCGTAATTTCAAGGACATTTCGTTTGAGAAGAAAGGTTTGGGGCGTACGCACTTGCTCACCCATACCATAGATACCGGTGATAGTCCTCCGATTAAACAACGTTATTATCCGATCTCGCCACACCGTCTGGTAGAGCTTAACCGTCAATTAGATGAGATGCTAGAGCAGGACGTAGTTGAACCTAGTACTAGTGCTTGGAATAATCCTACCCTTTTTACAGCTAAGTCTAATGGGGAGCTTCGTTTTTGCTTGGATAGTCGCAAATTGAATTCTGTTAGTAAACACGATGCATATCCGTTACCGTATATATCACGTATTCTGGACCAGTTGAGGGACGCGAAATTCCTGTCCTCAATTGACTTAAAAAGCGCGTTTTGGCAGATTCCGTTAGATGAGGCGTCGCGCGAACGAACGGCCTTTACGGTGCCTAAACGTGGCTTGTTTCAATTTAAGGTCATGTGTTTCGGGTTGACCGGAGCACCTGGTACCCAGCAGCGTCTAATGGATAAGTTGTTTGGACCCGAATTTAATGACAGGCTTTTTGTGTACTTAGATGATATAATAATAGTTAGTCAGACGTTTGAAGAACATATTGCGTTATTAAATAGGGTATTAGAACGTTTGTCGGCCGCTAACTTAACTATTAATTTTGCGAAGTCACAGTTCTTTCGAAAGGAACTTAAATACCTTGGTTATGTAGTAGACGAGCGTGGACTGCATACCGATCCTTCCAAAATTCAAGCTATTGTAGATTACCCGGTTCCTACCAACCGTAAGGAAGTTAAAATGTTTGTAAGTACTGCATCTTATTACCGTAGATTTATTAAAAATTTCAGTGACCTCGCGGCCCCCTTAAATACTTTGACTAGTACTCGGAAGAATGCTCCTCCTTTCGCGTGGTCGAGGGAAGCTCAGGAGTCCTTTCAAAAACTTAAGTCGGCTTTAGTTTCGGCACCGATATTATCGTGCCCAGATTTCTCGAAGCCGTTCCTTCTACATTGTGATGCGTCCGGGTATGGCGTGGCCGGAACTTTGACCCAAGTAATGCAGGACGGGCTGGAGCATCCGATAGCGTACGCGAGCCGCTCGTTAAACCGCGCCGAACGCAATTATTCCGCGACCGAGCGCGAGGCACTTGCCGTCGTTTTTAGTATCGAGCATTTTCGGCCATACTTGGAGGGTGGCCCACGATTTAAGGTAATTACCGATCACTCCAGTTTAAAGTGGTTTTTTAATTTAACCAATCCGACGGGCCGGTTAGCACGTTGGGGTTGTAGGTTATCCCCTTATGACTTCGAAATCGTACATCGTAAAGGTAAAGAACATGTAGTTCCGGACGCTTTATCTCGTAGTGTACCCGTGTTGGAAATTCATGCTTGTGAGTGGTATGATAAGCTTTTTGAACGTTGTCGGGTATCCCCAGGCTCGTGTCCGAATTACGCGATTCAAAATAATAAACTTATGCGTTACTGTAAAAGTAAATTCAAGCTTTCAGGGGAGTTTGATTGGAAGGTCGTGATACCATCGAGTCAACGTCCGGAATTAATTAAAACTTGTCATAACGAGGAGCTTTCCCATTTAGGAGTTTTTAAAACTTACAAAAGATTATCGTTACATTATTACTGGCCTTCAATGTACCAGGATGTAGCTAATTTTATTCGAGGGTGTGAGGTTTGCGCTGCGTATAAAAATTCACAGCAGCCCCCTATAGGTATCATGGGACACCCTAAGAACTGTTCGCGTCCATTCGACACGCTCAGTATCGATTTAGTGGGCCCACTACCTCGTTCCAGGGCAGGTTATACTTACATTCTGTCAGTATTATGTTGCTTTTCTAAGTACGTGTTGTTTTTCGCTCTTAGGCGAGCCGTAGGGAAGACTATCGCTCAGCGTCTCGAGGATGAGGTGTTTCTTAAGCACGGCGTGCCGCGCACCGTGATTGCGGATAATGCTACGCAATTCACTGGTAGCGAGCTTAAAGCTTTGTTTCAGAAATACTTCATTCCCCAAATTCATTACACCCCGCGTTATTGCCCTCAGGTTAACACCGTAGAACGCTATCATAAGACCCTGATGACGTCCGTCTCTATCATGGTCCAGAACGATCATCGAGCTTGGGACGTAGCCTTGCCGAAGGTACAGTTCGCCATGAATTCCACCACCAGCGAAACGGTTCGTTATTCTCCATTATTTCTGGTTCATGGTAGGGAGGCTGTTGCTTGCGGTAAAGTCTATGGAGATTGCCAGACTTCGAAACTAGACCTATCAATTGACTCTCCAGATCGGTACGCGGAATCTTTAGGCGGTTTAAAGGAAGTTTTCGATAGGGTTAAGTTATCACTAATAAAAGCTCATGATAGAGGGGCGCGTTATTATAATAGGGGCCGTCAGTCGGTTGAGTTTAGTGAGGGCGATGTTGTTATGAAAAAGACTTTCCCTTTGAGTGACGCCGGTAAATTCTTTATGGCTAAGCTCGCTCCTAAATACGTGAAGTGCCGCATAGTTCGTAAACTCTCGAATTTAGTATACGAGTTGGAAGATTTTTATACGGGTAAGAATTTAGGGTCCTGGCATGCCCGAAATCTTAAAAGGTTTGATCCGTGATCAATTTCATTGGCTATAAGCCGTCTATCCACAGAGAGCGTTGGCAGTGCAGGGCGAAATCCCTGATTTCGCACTGCAGGGCCAGTGAAGAGTGTCGACTGGTAGCTCAGTGGCTCTTTAGCCGAGCTATCGGACACTGTCCTTGACTCTTATGGTAATTGACTGTACTCAGTCATTACCACAGATTATTGAATAATCTGTTACCTTACGCACATTCCGCCATATAGCTTGGACGTGCAGCCCGCGACCCAGGTCGCTCGCTGCGCCGCCAAGATATACAGTGATGCAGTGCGTAGGTAGGGAGCTTTGCAGCTTCGCTTATTAGCGTTTAGTTTCGTTTAGGTTAATATGCGGTTAGGGTATCGTAGTATAGATTACAGTACAGTAATATTATAGTTTGTATGTGGTAACTTGTGCACAGCTCGGCTGTGCTTATTTTTTTTATTATAGTTTAATGCGTGGGTTCGAATTGGGTGGTCGTTGCTTTCCTTTATGCCTTTAGTGTCGATTTTTCTTTTGGGACTTCGTCTAGAAAATAAGAGGGTGGTTTTGCGAGCTGGGGACCAGCTCAAAATTTTGCCGTAGTCAAAATTTTCTTCGGGAAGGGGAGCACTGTAACAACAAAATTTTAATTCTTCATTTTTCAATTCTGTTTAGTATGGGACCCATCTTCGTTTGATACCCTTATCGCCATCTAGTGAGCGCAGGCGTTTTCACGCAGCGCCCTATCGAACTAAGCTTGGTCCGTGTTGCTATATTAAAAATAATTTCGGTTTCTTCCTACATTTTTGGTTTTTTTTTTATTCGAAAGGGGTTCGTAAATTAAAATTGTCTTCAAATATTGTTTTTGCTTTCTATCTAATATTAGTCCAAGTAAATTAAAAAAAGAAAGGTAATGTTTCCTTTTCAAAATCACCTAGGATCGCACGACTCCAGTTCGGGCTGTAGCAACTCTGCCATTCGGTCTGTCATTATTCCTGCCAAAATGAGAGACGAGCATTTTCGTTGGTGTTGCTCCGCAAACAAAAAGCCTTTTCAGGCGACTTCTAACCCAACCGGGAGACATCTCCCTTTTGAGTGAGTATTTTAGTGATTTTTGCGACGAGTTTTGTGTGTAAGATTCAGTTTAACAGTGTGGTGATTTTTATTTTCAGCCCCGGCGAAATACTGGAGCACATGCCGCTCCAAATTTAGTGGCCTTTGAGGCCGTGTTTTATAGACCTCGCTTGTGTCGACATATGTTGCATAGCACCTTTTGCGGGCCATTTTTCCACAGCGAGTAAGTTTTTATTTGTTTTTTTTTACGAGTTAACCTTCCGCCGCGCTGGTCAAATGTTAACCTTGACCTGACGCGTGCCGTTCCAAATTCGAAATTATGTATGTCTGGACTCCATTTTGTTGCAAAGTTATTTAGGTTCCAGCGTTGCTAAAGCGTTGTGTACTCTTGTCTTACTATTTGAAAACTTTTCCAGGGTCTACATTTTACCTGTAAATCCGCCTGGCGCGGGTTTCTACCTCCTTGTGTGCCCGGTTGACCGCGTTGACTGGTGATCGGCGGGTGCTGCCTTGGCCTGTACCTGAGGGGTTGACAACGTGGCGGTGGTGTTGGTACCCTAACTCTGCGGACCAGGTCAGCTCCTTCCAACATTTAATTACTTCTACGGCGCCCAACATTATTCTAGTTTAATTGGAAATATTGGAGTAAAAGTGTTCAACCATAAGATTTTAGCCGCTAAACCCACATTCGCTTTCTCGTCCCTATTGGAGTCTCAAGTTAAATAAAATTAAGAGCTAGAGTAAGATAACTGTAGTGTACGCAAGGCCCTTAAGGCCCGGGTAATAACTTTCCTTTGTCTTTGTTTTCTATAATAGAATAAACGTTGTAATTACAGTGGTTGTATTTTCTTTTCTCTCCTTAAAATCCTTAGAATAGCCACCCTAAAATAAATTTTGGTAACAACCTAAACCCAAATGTATTGACGCAAGCGTAAGGAGAGATAATGTCAGTCAGGAATACCTAGATGTATGTACGGGCAATAGAATATATAGTTTTTAGTTGGTCATAAGTTTACATATGTTTTTCCTTAACCAAGTTAACTTGAGTCTATTGTATAAAGCATTACGGTGCAATTATATAAATAATATTAACTAACCAGCCATGTAATGGTCATTACTGATCTGCACAACAAATGTATAGCATAAGTTTTTTATATCCGATATTCATTTAATGTTTTAGTTTTATCCTTATTATTAGCACTAAGCTAGCGCCGTTTAAACCATAATTTTGTTCATGTATCATCGCATTCCTTATGTTATATTACGATGTAATATTAGAATAAGTGTGAGGGTGTTATGTATAGATATGTGGGTACTTATAAGATTGTATGCATACCGTTAGTCGGAATAAAGCATCAGCTGTGTTAACGTACTTTCGTTGTTTTAATTATCAAATACTTCACCGGGTTTACAGCTAATTGCCAAAACCGGGTTTTCACTTTAATAAAACCGGCTTTTTCGAGTTTTACGATTTTACAGTTTTGTAAACATAGTTTAATTATTTTGAAGAGCAAATTAAAAAAAACAATACATTATACGCACTAATTGTATAAATGAACAGCTTTTTAGTCTCCAACGTTAATAACGTTATATCTATTTGCCCAGTTTTGCAGATAGGCTGCTTAGGTGCTCCTTGAAGTTAAGGCTTAAATCCAGAATGGTTCGGAGATATTTAGGAAGGAAGTTGTGTCGGAGAAGATTGCCCCTGAATTTTACTCTCAGCTCCTTGTTGGCTAGTTTGTTGCACTGGTGAAAGCAGAACACCTCGGTCTTGGAAGTGCTGGGGCACAAACGCCACTGAGAGAAATAGAGTCATCTAATAGATCCAGGTCCTTTTCGAGGCTATTTAGTTCCATTTCCAAGCTGTCTTTTTGTGTCACAAGGGCCACGTCATCAGCATAAGAAAACTTCCGCGATGTGGTGTTAGGCAGGATACGACTCAACCATCGGTATTTTCAGACCTATGACAATATGACAACTAAAACTAGGCGGTGATGAGTTTGTGGAAAATCCGCTAGCACGTACAGCTCGGCGGCCACTGGGGTACCCTCTATTGCTCTTGTTGTGAAGACTAGGTCCAGGTTGTGGTCACTTCTCCATCGAGCTGATTTGAACGTTCCTTTGCCTTTGTGAGAAACGACTAAAACAGTGTTGTTCCTATCTGCCCAGTCCATGATCGCCTCCTCGTTGGCGTCAGATTGCCTGTATCCCCAGCTGGTATGGTGGCTATTCAAGTCTCAAATGTAAAGGGATGGGTGTTCCAAGAAAGGGAGGGGTGGAGTACGCCAGCAGCTACGTGGAGGCTCATATATGCTGCATATCCGCATCTCGCCGATTTGAATAATCGTGGTGGCGATGTTGTTGCCATCGATATTATTTGAAATCACGATGAGTAAGAGAAGACCGGCCGTATGTCGAAGTTCTATATTAATTCCTGCTACCAAATCATATCCCGGTATTTTACCTCGTTTTGCGAGTTGGGCATCATCAGCGGTGTACTTCCAGAAGGAGGACTATGTCAATACCGTTGTCATATAATTTAGGTTGCTTAGGCATTCCGTTTTAGAATTGCTGCTTAGTTAAAAACTTTATTGATGGGTTTGGATTTATTTATTGATATGGTCTTGGTAAAGATAAAGTAAATAGAAATGTCGTGGAAGACGTAATATCAAAGCATTGATCCTAAAAATACTTGCTTACTTTACAAATTATACGTAAAATCGAAATCACCGAAAAAACCGGAAATCCGGTCTTGCAGTCTCACAAAAACCGAAAAACCGGTTTTCTAAAATACGCACGGTTTTGTGACCCCTAGTCCCAGGCGATGCCGCTGGGCACGATTGTTCCTTGGATCATACTTAATTAATCTAATGTCTTAACCTGGATATTAACTCTTTGCTTCCACCCAAAAAGGGAGAGGAGAAATCCGTTTCCGGCGGTACACTGCGGTCTGTTTCTACCTACCTGTAGCTGTCACGTCAAGTTTGGTATCATTTTCGTATAAATCAAGGACAAGGAATTCATTTTTGAAATAATCGTTTTACCTTTTCGTACAAAAAATGGATTGTTGCACAAAAATACAGATGCCATTTTTGTGAGTATTTATGTGACGATTTGCACTGTATAAAAAATTTAACAATTTAGCCCATTTCAAATACATTCTGAAAAGTGTCACTTTATTAACTAGGCGTTCATACGTTCGCACGGCGGTAGTAGTTCCCATACAAATGGAATGCTATAGTTTTTTAATTAATTAGCTATTTAAGTTATTACTACACAAAATTTTACCAAGGGAATAAGTTGAATACGTATTTTCACACAAAATAAGTGAGACTCTGATTTTCATCAACATGTTTTATTAGAAAAAAATAACTTTAACAAAAATAACTTTATAGTAGGTACGCAACGCTTAATAAGTAATCAGAATCAACATACATATATTAATTATGCTTAAACATAGTCATAAGAGATCAAATTGAGTCAATTAAATTTAAATATAATATTTTAAGTTATTACTACACTAAATTTTACCACAAGAATAATACGTTTAATACGTATACGTAATAAGTTTAATACGTATTTTTACACAAAATAAGTGAGTCTCTGATTTTAATTAACGTGTTTTATTAGATAAAAATAACTAACAAAAATAACTTTGTAGTATGCAAAGCTTAATAAGTAATCAGAATCAACATACATATATTAATTATGTTTAACACAGTCATAAGAGATCAAATTGAGTCACTTAAATTTAAAATAAAATAGTATTTTCAGTCTCAAAATCAAAGATAAAGCTTTGTAAGAATTAACCATAAGGGACCTTGTCGAACTGTACTATATGCCTAAGTTAACATATTAACAGTAAATATACGTTACTGTCTGCAACATAAATATGCGCCGCACGTAATTGTATAAATAGCATGTAAGCAATAATAGCCTATAAATATGTTATGTTTAGATTTGTAGCATGGAGTAACTCAGACAGCTGATGCCACCCACCGCCAATCGATTTAATAAATTAATTGTAAGCTTTCTTGAGCTTACCGTGGGGCTTAGTCAATTTGCGTAAAAATGTCCTATAATAATATTTATTTATATTTATTTATTTATTTATTTAAATTGTTCATTTCCGAATGTAATATGATACCATGTAATCCGATATTGCAAACATAAAAATAATGCTACATTTTCTTCAACCTTGTACTTTAGACCTAATGTAAAGAACAAAGGAAATGCTTTCCTATATAAACCGCACATTTTATTATAAAAGACAATTGATATCCAACCGTTGCGTGTATCACTCATAAACCACCTTCTCCCAGCCGAAGGCTTACACTTCATGGCGACCCTGCCAGTCGGGCTGCTCGAGGCAGCCCCAGTTTAGACGCCGCCCAGTAGCCCAGCCAGCCAACCAGCCCCGCCGCCACTACCAACACCGCCTGGTCCCAACAGCAAACACCAGATGACTATGCCAGGACGAGTGCGGCATGTGCGCGCCGCCCGCCGCCGGAGCCAGTGTGCTCCCGCACCCGCGCTACAACACCAAGGCCGCCCGGCTCCGCACCTTCAAAGACTGGCCCAAGAGCATGAAGCAGAAGCCCGAGGAGCTCGCCGAGGCCGGCTTCTACTACACCGGCCAGAGCGACAAGACCAAGTGCTTCTACTGCGACGGAGGACTCAAGGACTGGGAGGAGGACGACGTCCCGTGGGAGCAGCACGCGCGTTGGTTCGACCGGTGCGTGTACGTTCAGCTCGTCAAGGGAGAAGATTACGTCCAGAAGGTCATATCGAAGGCGTGCGTCATCCCCAAAACGGTACCTGATTGTGAAAACTAACAAGTAAGCAAGCACACCAACTACTTAAGATTTTTTTTTTCTCGCCTTATTAAAGTTAGCAGTAAAAATTATCATTAAGTATAATATTAATCAAATCCATAATCTATCTATCTATGGGAAGATAGATCTATAATCTTAATAATGTATAATCTATTCTTTAAACATGCAGATCCGTCTGCGAGCGATATTCCAAATTCTACTATCTATTTATCTATTAAAACAAATATAATTAGTTTACGATTACTACTTGATGACGACAAACAAAACATGAATATATGTTAAAAAATTATATATTCACCAGTTGACCATAAGTAATAATTATTAAAATAAAACAAGTAATAAAACATACATAAGTATAGATAAAATTAAATATCAAAAACTTATTAAAATAAAACAAGTAATAAAACATACATATAGATATAATTAAATATCAAACAACTTATTAAAATAAAACAAGTAATAACACAAAAAAAATCTAATATCCATCAATAATTTCAACCAGTGCATTCGTTAATTAAAACAAATAAACAAAATTTAAACAAGCAAAGTACATATAACGCGTCACATGGTTAACTAAAACAACTTTATACAATCAGCAACATTAAATAACTAAGACGGGGGTGAATTCCATTAGTTGCATATTTGCTATTAATTTAACATATATATCTTCATATAGGTATCTTAAAGACCACAATAAAAAAAAAATACTACCCCAACAATAACATTATTTAGCTTCGTTTAAAACAAAACAAACCACTAACCCACCATCCACCACCCACCACTAACACTAACAAACTAACCTAACATTTCAAAACAAAACCCATTTCCCAACCTAAAGACAAAACCACTAACACACTAACCTATCGTTAACTTGAACTAACTGACAAACACTAGAATCTACTATTCCACACATAAAACAACATTTACTTATGATCTTGGATCTCGACATTTACTTATGATATCTATGAACTTATGATCTTTTCAAATTATTATCCAATTTAACGTTCAAAAATTTAGCTTTCACACCATTTGGTTTTCAATAGGTAACATATTTAATATATTTTTGCAAAGGCCCTCTTAACCAGTTACAAATTAATTTCGTGTTTTCCAAAAGAAAAGAAAAAAAAAACCCCAATCAAATCATTTCACTATTACAATCAATCAATCAAACTTTTATTGGTGAATTAGAAGTATTTTACATAACAACACTATATTACAATTACTAAACACATTATTATTTTATACATGAAAACATTACTTACACAGAATATTATTACTATTTTAGGTCAAATTATTTTAACTTACATATATTTTAATACCTTTAATGCGAATTATAATCTATTTTTTTATTATTATCTGTTCAATTTACAAATTTGATTTCAATGTTTTTATTAATTGACGATATAACTTATTTCTATGACATGTAGTCAATCTGAGTAAATATTTTGTTTTTAAATCTAAAGTAAATAGATAACATTCTTACATTAACATACATTACCTTTCATTTATATATCAATAATATTCAATCCACGAATCTACTACTTAACTAATTAGTTATTGCATAAAAATAAGAAAATGCCATCAGCCAGTCACCACTCTCATAAACTTATAATAACCAAATATAAGAAATAATACAAAAATTAAATTAGAAAATCAATATTTACATCCAACAAATTACCAATAACAACAAAACATACAAAGTAACACAAACATAACAACAGTAACTACAAATCAACTTAAACATATGATTAATGGAATGCACCAGACTTGTGAAGGCCGCGTCACGCGTACTCGTCACACGCCACTAGGGCTTCCAATACCGGGATCCCGGGATCCCGAAATACCGGGATCCCGTCTGATTTAACGCATTTTTCAATACCGGTATTTTTTAATGCAATACCGGGATCCCGGTATTTTCAAAAACAAGGAAAATGTGCTGATTATAACGGTTAAAACCCATTAAAATTATTAAATTCGGCTGTATCAAGAAGATTACTAGCCCATTTAATTAAAGAAGATCATTTAATTGAAACAAGATCAGTGCATATGCGTTAGATACATATTTGGTGATGAATTCTGATGTTCAGGATATGATATTAATATAATTAGTTCTTAAAATTATACCAATAAGTAAAGACCGTATCATTAATTATGGGGACAACTTTACTTAGCCGTTTTTTTGTATTATAATTTTATTTCAAAATTACACATGTGTTTTATTAGTGCTTTCTTCTAGCTGAGCTTATTCTTGTAGCTGTCTCTGTCATTTCGCTTGCAACAGAAATTGAAGGGATTCCAAAACGTGGGGTGAAAAAACGGTTTTATGTAAAAATAAAAATTCACCACATTTATTCCGCAGCTGCTCAATTGAGCAATCATGAAGAGGACACTTAGATAACATGTTCTGGGAGCTTATTAACCTTTTGTTACTTTAAATCGTACCAAAGAGTCGGTGAAATAGTCTCAAATTCAGCTCGATAGGCTTGTCTAGACTATACATATTTGCTATACGGTATTAAAAGCATCATAAAGTCCCTAAAATAAAAAAAATATGTCATACCTTCTTAAATCAGATATAGCTTAACACACACCACACACACTTAAAAATACCCTAGTAATACAAAATAATACACATGCCAACAGTTACACCAGGTTTTATCTGTCCCTATAATTAACGATACGGTCTTTAGAAAGAAATAAGCAAGGAATTGTAGTATGACACTTTAAACTCTCGCGTTTTGTACACATATTTAATTAAAGGTAAAAACAATGAAATTATATCGCGGTAGACCCGTTTGTGTAATTGAATTGTAGTATGGCAAACGAATTTTTGGTGGCAAATTTGAATATAGTTGGCTGGTTTATTAGGTTGAACTAAAAATGTAACTGGTGAAGTCAACAAGGCGGATAAAATGATTGCCATCCTGGAGGGTGACATTATTGTTTAATATCCTAAGCCCTAGGCTAAGGACATACATATCCGGTGTTATAGTGAGCCTTATTTTAATAAAACTCAAAAATTTTAAGCGATTCATAGTCAATACCGGGATCCCGGGACCCCGGTATTGATAAAGACAGTTTCGGTATTAATACCGGTATTGAAAGAGGTCCGGTATTTGGAAGCCCTACACGCCACCCAATACGGATGAACATGCAACATATGCTATGTCATCTCAAATTTCGAGTACCTACCTACATAGAAAGAAGAAAAATAAATAACCATAAACAGTTCATACACTTGACGCATTATTAGAGTTTTAAACTAAAAATTATTCACAACACATAATATGAAGATCAAGGCATAATATAGGTACTATACGACTAGCTATACACTAAATATAATGAAAGACAAATAAAAAAGAAAGGAAAAATATAAATATCACATTGAGAGAGCTAAATCAGATAAGTGTTGCAACCAACAATTAGCCTGATCAACTAAAATTTATTGTGACTCTTATATGCTTTAAGTTTTCAAAATGATGATTTCCTTTCAAAACTGGGTGGCTCGTGGAAATAAATAATGTAAGCAAGGTACACCAGGATACAACCAGGCAATAACCCTTGAAACCTAAACAATTCGAGCGAGCTCTCAATTGCAGCGGTCCTTGGGCACACGGAAAGGTTTTTTGTTGTTCCGATGTGTGAAAACAACTGTTTGGCAATACATATTAACGCGCAATATGTATTAGCGCGCTATAATAAATAATATATTTTTTGTATCCTTAATAAATATGTTGTATGTAAAAAAAGGTCGGCCGACCGAGAGCGCTAACTATTAAAAGGCGCTGTGTACTTTTTAAAAGACAGGTGACAGGTATCACAAAGTCAGCTTACATTATTAGGCCACAATGCAGACATTACAAAATGGCTCATTGGCGATTAATTATTACAATAATAAACAATTTTCCACAAATCACGAGCAAGAATTAGGTCACAATGCAGACATTACAAAATGGCTCATTGGCGATTAATTATTACAATAATAAACAATTTTCCACAAATCACGCGCAAGAATTCTGAAGGAAAAAATAAATGAAAACCTCAGGGAAAATAATGACACATTAGAATAGCATATTTTTTTTGACAAGCACTGAATCCTTGAGACATCATGATACGGTCAGTTACCTTGCATGAAGGTCCTTGGACACATAGTATGTTTATTAATATAAACATGTGTTAAAAACAGCCTGTAAAAAAAAAGTATATATAAACATAAAAAAAAAACAACTATCAATCAAAACAGAGAAGAAAATAAATAAATAATACAATAAATTATGTACTAAATATATTTATGAATAAAATAAAATTAAAACAAAGAACATTAATTAAATAAAAACAAAATAAACGTAATACCAACATTAAATAAATACCTACAATGATAATACATAATACAGTGATAATAATAAACAAATCAATAAAATAGAATAAAAAAAACATACTTAATTAAAAATAAGTCAAATTATTAAATCACAAAAAAAAAATACCTTACATGTAAATACAATACACGTTGTATTGTGTCCATAATATAATAATAAATTAATGAGTTAATGACCAGTTTACATGTCGAAGAGAATTCGCAAAGATATCTAACAACCTACTTACCTACTTACTACAATAGGCAAATGTAATAAAAAAAATATATAAAATAAATAAAATAATACAAAACTTATTTCACTCAAAAGAATACCACTTCATTTAAAAGTTTAGAGTATTATATTAGATTAGATTAGATTAGATTTATTTATTTCACAACATATGATTACAGTACAAATTACATTAATGTCAATTTATAAGAATCTATATTGTGATCGTCAGAAATAAATTTAAATAATAGCAAGATAATCCAAATAAATTAATTTCATTAATAATACATAATATGAAAAATTTCACCTGAAAAGGATCGTCAAATAATAACAATAATAAACAAAGACAATGTCAAGAATAGGTATGCGAATATAAATTATACAGTTATGTCAAAAAATTCACTTATTGAATATAATGGGTTGTCCAGTAAAAAGTTTCTCAATCGACGCTTGAATGTTGTATCGGATGTTTCCGTCCTTATTTCTGCAGGTAATCGCTCATAATAAGTCGGACCGATAACACGCGGGTTTTTTGCTGCAAGCGCCATGCGACGTGGAACTGTTCGTAATCGACCTGTAGTTCTAATGTTTATACCAGATACCTCAACGCGTTTAAACAAAGATAAGTTATTTCTCACGTACATAATGATTTCGAATAAATATAATGAGTAGTGCGTCATTATTTTATGCGTTACAAAAAGGTCTCTGCATGAATGTCTACGCTTCACACCCGCTAGCGTTCGTATTGCCTGTTTTTGCATAATAAACACTCGATTGGCATCCGTAGAGTTCCCCCAAATGAGTACACCATATGTCATAAGTGAGTGGAAGTGAGCATAGTAGACCGATTTTAATGAAACGTACGAAATAAGGGGTTTCAACTTCCGTAACGCAAAGACCGCACTACTCAATCTATTGCATAGCTGGTCAACATGGCACTTCCAGTTAAGATTCGAATCCAACATAAAGCCAAGGAACATCGTTTCATAGCACATTGGCATAGGGCAGTCTACTACACATGGGGTCGTGTTAGTCATCCGTCCTGAGAATAACATTACGTTAGACTTGCTGACGTTAAGAAGTAACCCATTTGCAGCAAACCACCGCTCCAACTGTCTACATGCCTCGTTGATGTTCTCACCAAGTTGCTCGTACGTTTGCGCGCTGATTATGACCGTAGTGTCATCTGCAAATAGTACTGACAGCCCGGTGGTGATGGCAGATGGGAGATCATTGACGTAGGCTAGAAACAGGGTGTTTCCAAGGGCTGATCCCTGGGGAATGCCTAGTTTGATAAGGCCAATGTCAGACTGGAATCGCTTGCCATTTGAGGACAGTTTAACCTGTTGTCTTCGGTCCGACAAAAATGAAGCGATTAAGCGATGCGCCTCACCCGTCACGCCATAACACTTCAGCTTATCCAGGAGCATTGTGTGACTTATTACGTCAAATGCTTTAGACAAGTCACACATAATACCGGCCATTTTGTGTCGTTTGTCTAAACCTGTTATAATTGTATCGACAATTTTGTGAGCTGCAGCGGTAGTTGACATGTTTCGTCTGTAAGCGTATTGGTTTGGAGTAAGCAGATCGTTACATTCCAGGTATGTCATCAGTGCTGATGACAAAATGGACTCCACAATTTTCGAAATGGTCGGTACTATGGTGATCGGCCTGTAGTTATTAACGTCTGTTTTTTCTCCCTTCCCTTTGTATACTGGGCATACCCTTGTACTCTTTAACACGTCAGGGTAGACGCCAGTTTGAAACATCGTGTTGATCAACACAACCAAGATGTCAGAAACGACCGGCCAGATACATATGATTATATTTAATGATATATCATATGTATCTACGGTGTCGCGTGTCTTTAACATTGATTGTATTGTCTTGTGTAAGAGTTCGGGTGTGACAATAGGGAGACGAAATGAGGGTATGTCTGTGCCACTAAGGTGTTGGTGTAGGTACTGTGCAGATAAGGACTCATCACTTTGAACCACAGACTTGGACGCTATTTGTAAAAAATGTGAATTAAAGGTATTGGGAACCTCACTGTCCGAGATTTTTTCGTTTGAAATTGGGTCATTTAAGGTAAACACTTGAGTTTTATTAGTTTTAGTACCTATTTCATCATTGATGACTTTCCAAATTTCTTTAGAAGGGTTTTTGCATTCTTTTAGCCTATTTTCGAAATGAGATTGCCGAGCACGAAGTGTAGCAGACTTAATGAGCTGCGCATAATGTGTAATACATTCTGAGATTAATGCAGTATCCGGGTATTGTCGGCGTATTTCCAGGAAGTCGTTGTATTTACAAATGTATTCGGACAGCTCGTCATTCATCCAAGGAACCTTACGCCCATTAACATTTGTTTTTAAATTCTTAAATGGAAACCGCAAATTAATATAATATGTAAGTGTGCAAAACAAATAATTAGTAGGTTGAAACTTTCAACTGGTACTAGCAAAACAAATAGTTAGTGGGTTGAAACTTTCAACCGGTACTAGCAAAACAAATAATTAGTAGGTTGAAACTTTCAACCGGTACTAGCAAAACAAATAATTAGTAGGTTGATTGTTCAACTGGTACTAGCAAAACAAATAATTAGTAGGTTGATTGTTCAACTGTTGCTAGCAAAAAAAAATAATTAGTAGGTTGAAACGTTCAACTGGTACTAGCAAAACAAATAATTAGTAGGTTGAAACGTTCAACTGGTACTAGCAAAACAAATAATAAGTAGGTTGAAACTTTCAACTGGTACTAGCAAAACAAATAATTAGTAGGTTGAAACTTTCAACCGGTACTAGCAAAACAAATAATTAGTAGGTTGAAACTTTCAACCGGTACTGGCAAAACAAATAATTAGTAGGTTGAAATGTTCAACTGGTACTAGCAAAACAAATAATTAGTAGGTTGACACTTTCAACTGGTACTAGCAAAACAAATAGTTAGTAGGTTGAAACTTTCAACCGGTACTAGCAAAACAAATAATTAGTAGGTTGAAACGTTCAACTGGTACTAGCAAAATAAATAAGTAGTAGGTTGAATGTTCAACTGGTACTAGCAAAACAAATAATTAGTAGGTTGATTGTTCAACTGTTGCTAGCAAAACAAATAATTAGTAGGTTGGAACTTTCAACTGGTACTAGCAAAACAAATAATTAGTAGGTTGGAATTTTCAACTGGTACTAGCAAAACAAATAATTAGTAGGTTGGAACTTTCAACTGGTACTAGCAAAATAAATAAGTAGTGGGTTGAATGTTCAACTAGTACTAGCAAAACAAAAGAAATGATAAGCGAAATCATAACACTTACCTGCGATACAAACAGAGAATAATTAGTAAGTTGAATGTTGGACTGGTACTAACAAACCAAAAGAGTCAAATGTACCTAGTAACTAGTCTAGTAGAAGCGATAGTGGTGGTTGGTACTAACGATAGGACCTTTTGTTATAGGTCGTCCAAATTAGTACAACATAGTACTTAAAACTAAACTGACGCGATATAGTGTTGGTTGGTACTAACGATAGTATCTTGTTTTAGGTCATCCAAAATGTCCTAGATACCACCATTAGATGGATTCTTTAGCCCACCAAAACTTAATAGGGAGGCAAAATAGTCATAAACTGACATTATGTTAGTATAGAGTGACCTCCTAGTATGTAATGTATTTATTGAATTCGAAATTATATAATAAGCAGTTAGTGCCTCTGCCTACTGTTCCAGTTAACTTAAGGCGTAGGTATAGATGGATGGCCTCGGGAATAGGCATATCTACTAATGTAGATTCAGGATAGATTTCAATTATACAAAAAAAAAAATACGCCAGTTGGAAAACATTTCCTGTAAAGTATTACAATTTAACCTTCTTCTAACCTATACCCGTATCATAAATTACTGCATTTTGCAGATGTTCGTATGGGTAAGAACTTAATGTATCAGCTTAAATAAAAACGAACAAAGTATATACAAAAATATATTATACGACGACTTAGACGGTAGTCCGGTTAAAGATTGTTGTAGCAATCCTGTTGGAACAGTTAGAAGACGGGTTAAATTATAGTTTAAGAGAAACAAGCAGGTGACCAGGATAAGAGTAATAATGCATTCTGCGTAAGTAGCCGTGGAAATTGTGGAACACAGAGGCATGCCTAAACTGCCCAAATAAAACCTATAAATAGATGAGGAGATACAATTATTCAAAATCGTATATGACCCAGATTTCATATAATAAATCCCAATTCCAATCTATTTTAGAGCCGGAATACATGATTCTGTAGAATAATAATCAGGGTAAAGCTCAATTACAAACCCAAGTACAACAGGTACGTAAATAGACACTGGGCCTGTCATAATACATCATGTCATGTAGTACCTAAAGTCAATGCTGTAAAAACTGAAGTGGCGATGCGGGGAGCCTTACACGGTGAGGAAGCACTGCTTACTTAACTAAACTACGAAACTATACCCAAGGCAACCATGACTAAGGTACTAACAGAAAAAACTCTAGTGACCAGCAGTTAACCTAATGTCTTGTAAATAGACATACGACTTTTGTCGGTTAACAGTGTAGATGACGAAGTTCCTTTTTAACTACCTAGGTAGTAGGTACACCTACTCAGATGAAGATGAGTGATGTGTGTGATGTGATGACTAATTATAATTAAGTGTAATTAAAAAGGCACTTTACCGGAAAATATATTTCCTTATTTCAGTCACATGCATAAACTTACAATAATTAAGGATGCCAAAACGCTTAGGTATGCGGTTGAGACAATACATACATTAGAATTATACATAGTCTCAGCACCGATACATTAAATCAAAACAGAAACAAATAACTAAATACTGTGTGTAGGTACCTACACATTATAAAATAAAAACAATAAGTATTCGAATTAACCGTGATTTTGATCGCTCTCAATGACAGTTTGCCTGATGTTTAATTTGTTGAGGCTAACTAATTAAGTAAAACTAGTAGATCAAAGTTGTAGCTTGAACCACTTCATTGATCTACCCAAGAGTACACATTTATTGTACTAATTGAGCACTAAGACTCAAAAGACCAAAAACCTAGGTCTTATCATTTAGAAACGTTAAACGTAACGATAAAATGGTAAAGGACCTAAACATTCGAACTGTACTCTGGTGTACTCAGTATTTCATGGGATCATGGTTAGAATAATGGAATTCCATTGGTTCGTTGGAAGATGTTTGTTGAAATTAAATGACATACTTACCAATGGCAGGATATAGGAAGCAGACATACAAGGTGTATACCTATGTTTCAGGTTTATAAAATATGTTGCAAGTAATTGAAATAAACCGAAGAAAAAGTGTACAAGTACAAATAATAATATTTATGTGACAGTCTGACAGTAATTATTGTGGAAATAATAATACAATACTTACTGGTCACAATTCAATTGAAAAATCAGCTTTAAATTAGTAAAGTGTTACGTTATTTTCATAACATAAATTGTAATTATGATTCTTCGCATAAGTAAGTTGCTAGAATAATATTACATTCGATATTATATTTGCTGTGTTACTTTTTGAGCAATAAAATTAATAAAATAAATATTTGGATTAATTGATGTCAAGATTATATTATTCAAGTATTATAATTAAAGAACGATAATTAGATATGTATGCAATCCAATTAATAATAATAATGGTCAAATAGGCAGGTAAATCTTAGTAGGTACCTAACAAATTAATAATATATAAATCTATTTATATAGATTATTGTTTGCTTAAAATGCTTAACCTATTCATAAGTAAAACTAATCATACTTGACGTGGTACCTCTACAACGAATGTAACATTCCTACTTTATTAGACCTTGGATTATCTTCAACTATTTTAAATTGCATTATATATATTAACATCATACAAGACTAGTAAAACAGAGTCAATCAGTTATTGCCAATAAGTAACTAATGTCCAAGACGCTTGGCAAGCTTACAATGTTATTGTACCTAAATCATGAAATAGGTATTAATTAGGCAAATATTATATTGTATGCTAATGAAAATACCTGGAAATGTGTAAGCATCAAAAGGAAAAGTAAATCTTTGAGTTATAAGCAATTGAATAAAAAAACTCAAAACTGCAAATAGGAGAAGGAGAGGGACTGACACCTAAGAAGAAATTGTAAAAGTAAAATAATAGTTTTACAGATTTAAAGGCTTGCTAGTGTTGGAAAATATTTATTATTTAACTGTTGTAAAATGAATACATCCACACCTCGCCGAGTTTCTTACGCCGGTTCTTCTCGGGTCTGAGGTTAACCTTTCCGAACCGGTGGTAGTATACCTAGATTGGAAAAATAAATTAACCTAGCGAGTATAAGATACTACGATAAACTGAACTATTGTTGCATGATAAATATATAAAGTAAAATAAATAAATCATTATAAAAAGGGAGAGATGTGACGATTACACAATAAACAGTACGACGCAACTACCCGCTAGCTTCACTCCGTGGAGAAGTGTCATGGCGAGTGGGTAGCTGGCGGAGTGCACGAGTGATAACAGTTGTTTCATTTGATCACCCAGTACACAACGGAGCCTGGACGTCACATAAGGTATGGAAATCCTAACCTAATAGCTACCGTATTTGTCCATTTCCTCCCGAGCTGCCGATTGTATTCAGGTAATACAAAATTTTGGGCGAGGTGATATTCTGTGTAACGATTGACGTACGGTTGTACATAATACGAAAATATTAAAACTGCAACGATTTTGTTAGGCGGTACTTACGTAAGTAGGTTATGAAATTCCAAACTCACGTAAGAGGAGTATTAAAGAAACTAATGCAGAATTTAAATATTACTGTAAAAACGTAGATCTAGTACCTATACCTAATTTTATAGTTTTGTTTACAATCAATGTTAATAAAAACAATTATGTATATGCACAGTTGATTTTGTCGACTGTTTACATAAGAACAGTGGTTAACTTTACAACTATTATTGAGTAAATAATTGATGATACGTAGCTCGGGAGGAATGTTTACTAAGCAAGGAAGAAATATACGCGTGCTTATTACACTAACTCTTTGACAATGGCTACTGTGCGTGAGCCTGGTTACCAAATGTAAATCCAAAAGTGTAATCAATGCAAGATAGATCAATAATTGGGGTCACTACAAAAAATAATGTATTCATGTTACATTTGTAAGATTCATTAAAATTACTAATTATTAGAAACAGATTTAATGAAATAGAGTTGAATAATCTCTATAATTTGATAAATTTAAAAGTAACGTGATTGATAGTTGACCTTTGTAAATAGAAGGTAGTTGGAAGAAAGAATAAAAGACGACTGGCATGGCGGTTAACGGGCATTCGGTTACGGGCAGAGGTGAAGGGAGGACGATTGTGAAGTGAGGTGATTGGAGATTGAACTGTAACGGAATATTGTGATCAGGAAATATATTGCTGTTATGGAAGAAGGAATTTTTATTACAGATCAGAAGTGGTAAGTACCTACAAGTCAGTATGGTATTCCTGAATGTATTATATTATGTAGGTATTAATATTAGAACTGAGTGATTTAAATCTTAATTGCCCAATTAAGTTGTTACAATAGTAACAGTGGTGTAAAATTATTATAATTATATACCTATACATATATTAGTAACACTTATATTGGTTGTTGTTTAGTTGAAATTAATTATCATTTCGTATATCCTATGTTAGGAAGTTTATGTTTAACGGGCGCTTAGAAACAAAGACACCGTTAATTTTATCAAGAACAAAATAATTGGGTAAACCCATTTCGGCCTAGTCGTTCACTCGAGAGCATTATACTGCAAGTTTTCTCTTCAAGACCAACAGTTAGGTTTTTTTTAGTGTTTGCTGTAATGACTATCCATAATATAATTAAAGCATTCATTACATCGCGGGTAGCGTGAAACCTTTGGAACACCGTTTTATTTTGAATAGTTCGGATACCTTTATGATTATTTACAGGTGTAGATCGGATTCTTTTAGTCTATGTATGTACCGCTTATTTGGTTACAACTTTTACCATATTTTCAATATATTATTTATCAATACGTCAGTATTATATAGCGGGGTTAAGTGTTTTCGAAATTATAAACTACTCAGACTGTAAATAAGTAGGAATGATACTTTTACTGGTAGTTACCGACCCGCCGACCTAGCCGGAGTTACAATCGCTGTCGCTTCGACAACGAAAAGCATTATGTATCTATATCACTCTTCCATATTAGCGCGACAGTGACAGTTGCGTTCCGATCGCTACGGAGCGTAAGCGATTGGCATCTTGGCTACGCGGCCCGTTTCGTATTCCGGATCCCGTTTCGAATATCGGATCCATCTCGCGTTCCTGGATTTGGGTCCGTGCCGGATACTGGAACCGTGCCGGATGCATACCTGATTTGTGCCGGATGAGTTCCGGATTCGTACCGGATCCGTCCCGGACTGGTGCCGGATCCGTGCCGGATTGGTACCGGATCTGTGCCGGATTAATACCGCATGTATATCATTTGCCGGATTCGTGCCGGATCTGAACCGGATGCGTGCCGGATTGGTATCGGATCAGTGCTGGATCCCGAATTTGTTCTAGATTCCGTTTCTGTACCAGTTTTAGAATTTTCTCGTTTCGAAAAGCCTGTGTTCCGGATCCGTACCGGGATACGGATCTGTTTTGGATTTAAGATCTGTTTTAAACGTCCCGCATTCTACCCCGGAAGCAGTAACGTAAATTAAATAAATAAATAAAACAGTTGAATTTAGCTTAATAAGAACAATTTATATTTGTCTACTATTAACAATCCAAAGATTTAGAACTCTTCCATTGTTGGTGTTGTTTTCGAGTTCCAGACTATGGACCATGAGGAAAAAAACATCCAGGCGGCGCTTGAAAACTCCTGAGCGTGACCGAAAATCGAAATCTGATGATGGACAAGAACGTCGAAGCCGAAGTCGCAACCGCCGCCAGTCCCCGAGGAACAACAGACGGAGTCGCAACCGGCGAAGCCGCAGCAGCGGCAGACACGGCCGAGGCAATGAGAGGTGGCTTCGAAGATCAACACGGAAGGACAACACGGCCAGGATTGCTTTCACGTGGAAGCCGCACAGAACAGGAACGGATGGCTTGTATATCTTTGTCGTCTTCAGTTGTAGATTTTAATAGATGTCGTTTATTGCTTAAACTGCGAATATTTTGGTACAGTACCTTAAAGTTATTTGTATTGACGAAAGTTGTCTCGAGGTACGGGTTCACAGATTATGGGGGGTGGAATCGTTGTCCAGGCAATGCTGTGGTGTCCTGTAGTCCGCTCAAGTTAGTTGTATGGGGCTCGTTAGCCTAATTTATAAGTTTTGATCTTGGTTGTTTCCTCTTTTGGCAAAATGTGACGTTAACGCTGGTAAAGGAAAGACTAAGTTACGTTTCTTCAGTATTTGTTCATAATTTAGTATATATAAAAAAAAAAAAAAAAAAAAACAATACTATACGCGCTATACGCTATACACCGATATTAGTACTTACCTACGTAATAATGGGTTGAGCTAGGGCAATATAGGTTGATTGGCGCTGTGGTATATCCATGATATTTCGAAGATATTTAAATGAGTGTTAGGTTATTTCCTGACACTATTTAACTGTGATTTGAATGTACGCTGTAAAGTTGAGTTTCTCATCTTCCTCTGTCGGTTGTCAGTCTGCTCATCCAGAATAACACCTAAGTACTTTATAGACGAAGTTTTTCTATTGTTTTACAATTACATGACGTCTGGTAGGTACCAGTGGTAACTAATATATGAATAAACTTTTGACACATTTAGAGACCACGAGGCGGAAGCAGCTGTTTTATACACGCACACATATCTCGTTTAGTCTGCGTTTAGAGTTACAAATTGTATTGAAGCCAGTTCGTCACCAAAGCTAGACCGCTTTCTGTGAAGGCGCTTACTGCATCCCAGGAAGCACCGTGAAATAGTATTGCCGTGTCATCTGCGTAGCACAACGTCTGCATTGGTCAGATCCAAGAAAGTCAAGTCGTTAATGTAGATTAGAAACAAAGTTAATCCAAGTATATGTAAAGTTGTTTGTGTAAAATTACCGACTTGTTCTTTAACCCTAACACATGTGTGCGGCCTGACAGGACAGTTCCGCGTATCCGGGAAATCTACAATTTTCTAATTATTATTAGAATAATTTCAATCGACGGGAATTTTTTTTCAATCTTATAAATCTTATAATGTTGGCGGGATCATTTTGGCTGGTGTTGATTGAATAACCAAGGTTGGGCCTACACTAGTAAAGTATTCATTATAACCGTGTATTGATTCGCTTTCAGTATCCGTGGTTTTAAGAAGTTCGTTGCATTTTAAATATTTTAGCTTGGTTATTGTAGCAAGCAAAGCTCTGCTGATTGCTGTTGATCAATTCGTCAATTGTGGTTGGTGCAACTGACGCTTTAAGTGGCAAGTAATATAACGATATGATGATAATACCTACATATGATGATAAGTATAATATTATCGAATTATAAAATTGCTGGATTATTTTAATTAATGAGTTACGGATTAATGAGTTACGGATTGATGAGTTACGGATTAATGAGTTACGTATTAATGAGTTACGTATTAATGAGTTACGTATTAATGAGTTACGGATTGATGAGTTACGGATTAATGAGTTACGGATTAATGAGTTATGGATTAATGAGTTACGGATTAATGAGTTACTGGATTAGTGAGTTACTGGATTAATGAGTTACTGGATTAATGAGTTACTGGATTGATCAGTTACTGGATTGTTCAGTTACTGGATTGATCGGTTACTGGAATGATCAGTTACTGGATTGGTCAGTTACTGGATTGATCAGTTACTGGAGTGATCAGTTACTGGATTGATCAGGTACTGGATTACTGGATTAATCAGTTAATGAATTATTGGGTTATAGAGTTATTGGATTATAGAGTTATTGGATTATAGAGTTATTGGATTATAGAAATATTGGGTTATAGAGTTATTGGATTATAGTTATCGGATTATAGAGTTATCGGATTATAGAGTTATCGGATTATAGAGTTATCGGATTATAGAGTTATCGGATTATAGAGTTATCGGATTATAGAGTTATCGGATTATAGAGTTATCGGATTATAGAGTTGTCGGATTATAGAGATATCGGATTATAGAGTTATCGGATTATAGAGTTATCGGATTATAGAGTTATCGAATTATAGAGTTATCGAATTATAGAGTTATCGGATTATAGAGTTATCGGATTATAGAGTTATCGGATTATAGAGTTATCGGATTATAGAGTTATCGGATTATAGAGTTATCGGATTATAGAGTTATCGGATTATAGAGTTATCGGATTATAGTTATCGGATTATAGAGTTATCGGATTATAGAGTTATCGGATTATAGAGTTATCGGATTATAGAGTTTATTGGATTATCGAGTTGAGTTTATTGGATTATCGAGTTGAGTTTATTGGATTATCGAGTTGAGTTTATTGGATTATCGAGTTGAGTTTATTGGATTATCGAGTTGAGTTTATTGGATTATCGAGTTGAGTTTATTGGATTATCGAGTTGAGTTTATTGGATTATCGAGTTGAGTTTATTGGATTATCGAGTTGAGTTTATTGGATTATCGAGTTGAGTTTATTGGATTATCGAGATGAGTTTTTTGGATTATTGAGATGAGTTTATTGGATTATTGAGATGAGTTTATTGGATTATTGAGATGAGTTTATTTAATTATTGAGTACAGTATTGGATTATTGAGTAGAGTTTATTGGATTATTGAGTTGATTTAATGGATTATTGAGTTGAATTATTGGATTATTGAGTTGAGTTATTGGATTATTGAGTTGAGTTATTGGATTATTGAGTTGAGTTATTGGATTATTGAGTTGAGTTATTGGATTATTGAGTTGAGTTATTGGATTATTGAGTTGAGTTATTGGATTATTGAGTTGAGTTATTGGATTATTGAGTTGAGTTATTGGATTATTGAGTCGAGTTATTGGATTATTGAGTTGAGTTATTGGTTTATTGAGTTGAGTTATTGGATTAATTTGTTGAGTTATTGGATTAATTAGTTGAGTTATTGGATTATTGAGTTGAGTTATTGGATTATTGTGTTGAGTTATTGGATTATTGTGTTGAGTTATTGGATTATTGTGTTGAGTTATTGGATTATTGTGTTAAGTTATTGGATTATTGTGTTGAGTTATTGGATTATTGAGTTGAGTTATTGGATTATTGAGTTGAGTTATTGGATTATTGAGTTGAGTTATTGGATTATTGAGTTGAGTTATTGGATTATTGAGTTGAGTTATTGGATTATTGAGTTGAGTTATTGGATTATTGAGTTGAGTTATTGGATTATTGAGTTGAGTTATTGGATTATTGAGTTGAGTTATTGGATTATTGAGTTGAGTTATTGGATTATTGAGTTGAGTTATTGGATTATTGAGTTGAGTTATTGGATTATTGAGTTGAGTTATTGGATTATTGAGTTGAGTTATTGGATTATTGAGTTGAGTTATTGAGTTGAGTTATTGGATTATTGAGTTGAGTTATTGGATTATTGAGTTGAGTTATTGGATTATTGAGTTTAGTTGTTGGATTATTGAGTTTAGTTATTGGATTATTGAGTTTAGTTATTGGATTATTGAGTTATTGGATTATTGAGTTATTGGATTATTGAGTTATTGGATTATTGAGTTTAGTTATTGGATTATTGACTTATTGGATTATTGACTTATTGGATTATTGGATTATTGGATTATTGGGTTATTGGATTATTGGGTTATTGGGTTATTGGATTATTGGGTTATGGATTATTGGATTATGGATTATTGGATTATTGGATTATTGGGTTATTGGATTATTGGATTATTGGATTATTGGATTATTGGATTATTGGATTATTGGATTATTGGATTATTGGATTATTGGATTATTGGATTATTGGATTATTGGATTATTGGATTATTGGATTATTGGATTATTGGATTATTGGATTATTGGATTATTGGATTATTGGATTATTGGATTATTGGATTATTGGATTATTGGATTATTGGATTATTGGATTATTGGATTATTGGATTTTAAAATTATTGGATTTTAAAATTATTGGATTTTAAAATTACTGGATTATTGGATTATTAAATTATTGGATTATTGGATTATTAAATTATTGGATTATTGGATTATTAAATTATTGGATTATTGGATTATTAAATTATTGGATTATTGGATTATTAAATTATTGGATTATTGGATTATTAAATTATTGGATTATTGGATTATTAAATTATTGGATTATTGGATTATTAAATTATTGGATTATTGGATTATTAAATTATTGGATTATTGGATTATTAAATTATTGGATTATTGGATTATTAAATTATTGGATTATTAAATTATTAAATTATTGGATTATTAAATTATTGGATTATTGGATTATTAAATTATTGGATTATTGGATAAAAAAAAAGACGGAAATAGAGAATGTTATGTTGTGATGAGACACGTTTATGTCATGAGAGTGATTCAGTAAGTAGCACATTAAAAGAATAAGAATGGAATCAAAAAACAAGAGAAATAATGGGCTACACGTAAAATTTGATTAAAAAAATGGTATGTTGTGAGACACGTTTGTGTCATGAGAGTGATTAAAAAAAAAAGACGAGAAATAATGAATAAAAAAAAAAAACAGCAATCGAATATGTTAAGTAATGTACTTTATATGTATTGATGCATAAAAATTATTGTATATTGTTGTATAATTATTGAATAGAAACTTAAATATTTCGATGGATTTATTGGATTTGAAATAATTATGTGAAGATATAGATTAATTCAATAAATAATAAGAAAAATGTATATAGACAGACAAAGAAATTGTATTAAATGGGTAATGAAGGATTAATAACTTTCTTACTGAATGCCCGATGATTTGACATGCCGAGTGTAAGATTAGATGACAGACGCGATTAGTATGACTGTGCATGAGGACATGCACAATGTCAGGATGGGCGAGTGTAAGATTCATTAAAATTACTAATTATTAGAAACAGATTTAATGAAATAGAGTTGAATAATCTCTATAATTTGATAAATTTAAAAGTAACGTGATTGATAGTTGACCTTTGTAAATAGAAGGTAGTTGGAAGAAAGAATAAAAGACGACTGGCATGGCGGTTAACGGGCATTCGGTTACGGGCAGAGGTGAAGGGAGGACGATTGTGAAGTGAGGTGATTGGAGATTGAACTGTAACGGAATATTGTGATCAGGAAATATATTGCTGTTATGGAAGAAGGAATTTTTATTACACATTATTCCTATGATGTGGCACCGACGTATTAGCCATGAATTTTTCCATGAAATGACAGAAACGAATATGCTGATGGTTTGCGTGTTACAAATACAGATGGTACATGGTTTATTTTCTGACTCAAAATCGTATATTAGAATTCATATGATATAAAGGGTAAATAATCAAACTACCTTCGCGGAAATCATGATTATTATGAGTTGTGTATTTACCGTTCATACTTAAAATATACCGACCTATTTAGTCGTGTAATTAAATACTAAGATATTTTTACATGAGGGAACGTATAGAGAAACCTGCATATCAAGTCGGTATAGTTGTATACATTTTATGGACCTTATGTCCTAAAAGAAATATAGTTCGGTTAAAATAACCAGTTATAATCAATTGAAATGCTATTTATAGCACGATATGGGTATGAATCGATGTTAACTTGGTGTCGATTTAACATGTATTCATATATACATAGGTATGTGCTGTTAGAGAGTGTGACGTCTAGGTTCTGTTGTATTACAAGGTGATAAATAAAACTCAGTTGGTCAGTCACGTGTGCTCCGCGACCCGCCTGTACGCCATGACAGTTGACAACAGAATGTCGACTTGCAGGTAGTTCGCATTGCACTTTTATTGTATAAACGTCACATCTCTTCCTTTTTATAATGATTTATTTAATTTATTTTTTGCGTTAGCCATGCAACAATAGTTCAGTCATCTCACATCTGTTTATCTTATAACTGCTAGGTTAATTTAGATTCTAATTCCGACATACTACCACCGGTTCGGAAAACAGCGTTAACCTCAGACCCGAGAAGAACCGGCGGAAGAAACTCGGCCAGGTGTGGATATATTCATTTCTCAACAGTTCAACAATAAACATTAATATTTAACAATATAACCTTGGAATATTTACACTATTCCTAGTATCTCTCTCAGTTGCTTAGCGGTCAGCTGGAAGAGATCCTTTAAAGGGATGAGTTCGCCTTTGTACACATTTATTCTATTCTCTTATTGTTATGTACTTGTTTAGCGTAATAAAGTGTTTTAATACAATTATGGTTTTACTTTTACAATATCAGTCTCTCTCCTTCTCCTTTTTTCAGTTTTGAATTTTGAGTCTGCTTTCTTTTATTCAAAATGATAATAACTCGAGGTTTAAATATCTTACGAGTTTAACCTTAATTGATACATATTTTCTTTGGATGCTTACACTTTTCTAGGTATTTTCATTAGCGTTCAAGCTATATACATGTTTCACACAATTAATACCTATTTCGTGAATTTCCAATAAAATTGTAACATACAGGTCGCTTTCCAATAACATCTCGTACATGTACATTATTTATTGGCAACAACTGATTTCCTCAGTTTTACTTGGCTGTTTGATAGGTAATATAGTATAATATATAGATATAATGCAATTTATAATACTTATACGTAAATGGTCCAATTTTAAGTAAGGTAAAAAGTCCTACCAGATATCACAACCTATTTAGTTTTACTTGTGTACTGGTATGTTATTTACGCAAACCATGATCTATACAAATAGATTTCTATTACTGATATATTCTATTACTGGGTAAAATGATGTAGGTACTAGGTACCTACATATTTGACCGTTATTATTATAAATTGCATTGGATACATTATTTTATTACCGTTTTTTAATTATAATACTTGCTGAATACAGTATTGACCTCAATTATATTCAAGTATGGTATACCGACCTACTGTTAATCTAGCAACTTAATGTTACTTATACAATGAATGATATTAGTTATGTTATGAAAACAACTTTAATCCCTGCTTACAATTGGAAGTTCATTTTAGCCTTGACTATAGTCTACAGTAGCCCTTGACTACAATATACACAGCCTTAATTTGACCATGGTTACAGTCACATTAATATTTTTTTTTTTATAGACATTTTGCTTCCCTTAGGTTCAATTACTTACAGATATATTATAGAGCAAAACTAGCACCTGTGTATGTTCATTTTGATGGTGGCATATATTGTTTAACTCTAATTATGTATATTTTACAAGGAACCAATGGAATTTCATTACCATGAACATTTACTTTATTATTATACCGTTGCTTTAATAAAACCCTAGGCCATTTTGGGTTTTAGTTCATACTTGGTACTTAGTACCTGTACGATAATTAAACAACGACTTAAGTAAATAACTCTTTGATAATATATATGTACTCTTGCAAATATAGAGGCTCGATCTGCAACCTCAATTTACAAGGTTTGTTTGATTTTGTTAGTTTCAACCTCAACTAGGCAAACTGCAATTTGGTGCAATCAAGATCACGTCTGGTCCTTACGTTTTTATACGTACACAGTATAAATTTCCCACTAACGTGCCTTTTTATTACACTTAATTAAAACTCATCTCTATCTGGGTAACTGTCCGATATTGACGCCATCGCTTGGCCGTCCATTTTACGGATTTGGTTACTATGTTCGTATGTGTATGTTTTCACTATTAGGAACAAGTCATATATAAAGTAGCGCAGTGGGAGTGCAAGGTTTCACGCATCGTCACTGATTGGTACTTTGTATTTTTTTCAGCATTTACTTTAGATACCTATACAATGTGTGGCATTGTGACGGACCCAGCGTCTATTTATTTACCTTAAATTCGGCTGCCCTAAGCAGAAAACAAGTAACCCAGTTTTGACAATTTTTTGAGGAGAGCAAAAAAACGTAATTTGTCAGTTTTGTTAGGTATTTGGTCTAAAATGTAACATCTGTTTATACCATTATGTTAAAGGCGATAAAATTAAGCTTATACAGACTTTATTTTTTGTTATTCTTGTATATTAAACTTTGTACAGGCATAAAATGTTTTCTGTGTAGTTTACTGCCCGACAATCTCAGAACCATTCTACACAAATTCAAGTATCTCGTGTTTAGCTTGGAAATAGCAAGCACTTTAGCATCTTAAATACTAAACATATTTGGCTCTCCGCTCAATAACTTTTCCAATTTTCATGCAATTCTGAAGGAAATAGTACCAAATGAAAGCTAATAATATAAGCTACCGAAAACTGATTTTTATTTCTTTCAGGTTTATCGACTTCAAAATCCCTGTTAGATAATAAAACGCTTGAAAAAAAATTTTTTTTTTATATATTTTAAAGTTCTTTTCTATTGGAAAATAGACTTTTTTTTAATTAGTGATTGATGTTGCCATCCTCGTACCCTCTGTCACATCGGATATTGGTACCTATTTCATCGATTTTATTTTCAGAGATTATTTTGTGATACGATGACCCATTCCTTCAACAAACCCTCTGTCTTCGTGGATGGGTGGTACCTACAGGATCCTGCTTCCGAACTATTCTTTTTTAGGGTTCCATACCTCATAAGGAAAAAACGGAACCCTTATAGGATCACTTTGTTGTCCGTCCGTCCTCCGTCCATTTGTCTGTCAAGATCCTTTATCTCGGAAACGCGTGGAGGTATCGAGTTGAAATTAGAACCATATACTCAGGTCTACATTCCCTTAAAGTTGTAAAAAAAAATCAAACATCTACATCAACGTAAAAAAAAGATACGGTGGTTTATGCCAAAATACATTCTCAAGGGATTCAAAATTTAAAGGGTACCTAAGTAGGTGGGTAGTAGGTAGCTAGGTCAACGAGAAGTCCCGTTGCCCTAGAACTATGAAATTTGGCAAGTAATATTGTATTACATTATAAGTAGGTACAGGGAATAATCTGCAAAACTACAAATTTGTAAAAAATTAAAAAATCTATAACTAAATTTGTAAGGAACGCTCGGTGGGCGAGTCCGACTTGCATTTTTTTATAGTCCTATTTGACAGACGTGTTTGATAGGAATGAGGCAGGTGCATGGAATGGTGAGAGCTGGTGAGTTCATAAAAATCAATATTTGGGGACAATCTTACACTGGTTGACTTAGCCCCAAATTAAGCAAAGTTTGTACTATGAGTACTAGGCGACGATATATACATACGTGTATAGATAAATACATACTTAGGTACATAGTTACTTTATTTACTATTTAACTTTACTTGTAACAAAGTAAAAATCTAATTAAATCCTTCAAGTCAGTTTTACCTATTTCTTATAAAACCATATCGATCTGAAATTTTCTTGATATACATACACCTATTGATATGGTAAGTAATTGGTGGATCTCTTTAGTGGCTAGAGTTAAACCAAGAAAAGTCTGCAGAGATTTTGACAGCACAAGGTCAATCTCGAGAAGTCTATTAGTAGAGTTAGACCAAGAAAAGTCTGCATAGATGTTGAGAGCACACCAGTGCAGGTGTTATTTTAAACGTCAAACTTCTATGAAATTATGACATATAAATAACACTAGCACTGGTCTACTCTCAACATCTCTGCAGACTTTTCTTGGTCGAACTCTACTAATAGACTTCTCGAGATTGACCTCAGATGATTCACTTTTCCACATAATAAGTGTCTTTATAAAAATTCAAATTTTGGCATTATTCCTGGATTAAATATTTCCCTTTTGGTCACTTGACTACAGTCAGTTGTTGTTTGTTTCTAATTTTTTCCAAAACCTTTGGCACGGATACGGCATAATAATGATTTCCTCTTTCTTTGGCATATTCTAGTGTTCTGTTTTCATTACTGTAGAGTCTACAGTGTAGACAATACATATAATTTTACAGACTTTTCACCTTTGACAGGAATATTGCTAAGCAAATTTGTTTTCTATGTATGTCTTTAAACAAGGTACCTTTTGTATAACTATGTAACTAATTTCTAACCTAAATCGCAGATTGTGTTGGGAGATACTTGTTTTACCATTGTAATAAACTAATTCGCAGTTGCGAACATCTACGCTAAACTCAAGTATCTCGGTCATCTATATGAATTACAAGTATCTCTGTTTAGTTACTTGTCTTTAGCGTAGAAATGGGACATATACTTGAATTTAGCGTAGAATACAGGGTCAAAAAAAGATAATCGGATTTTAAAAACATGAATATTTTGAAAACTACACATTGTTTTACGATTATTTTTTTGGTGAAAGATGCGCCTGAAATTGTAGATTCCGAAAATCCACAAAAACCGTTTTTGAAAATTTTCGAGTTACTTGTTTTCTGCTTAGGGCAGCCGAATTGACCTTTGACCTGATTGTAAATTTATAGAATTACTATTGTGTTCTTTTGGCACTAAAATTAGTTGATTGGTTTTAGGTAATTTATTTATTTTTAAAATTATTGTGTTCTTTTGGCACTAAAATTAGTTGATTGGCTTTAGGTAATTTATTTATTTTTGGACTTTAATTTAGTCGGCCCGTCGACTTTTATCGGTACTGATTTAGTCCTAGTGCAGCTTTGCATTTTGAATTGGCCTTTGTAGGCACATTTATCACATGCCGGCACATTTTATCTTTTAGGGGGAAGGCGGCGCCATTATCGCAATCCTGTCTACCTGTTTGTTATGTTTGCCCAAAAACTCTTTCAGTTGCCTCCTAACATTTTATCAAATTTGTTCCCATAATCACTTGTTTCTTGTAACTGAAACCCCTAGATTCAATATTTTCCTTTAGATCGGCGGAGGCTCAATTTTCCGCATTGAAATCACATTTAGAATCATTAGGAATAGATTAGATTAGAAATTTCCAAAGTACCATTCTTGTTGCATCAGTCGAAACACGAATCGTTCATATAAACTCTGTTTTTGCGAAAAGTATTCTTATAATTTGTGGACAGCAACTTTAAAAATGTCCATTACGCTAGCTTCTGAAACGTGCGTACTTGGAAGAGTGCTCGCAGTTAGCAGGCACACGACACTCAGGCACATTCTAAAGCGGACAATTAAGACATCATTGTAATACTATCCGTAAGTAAGCACGGAACATGTGCGTTAGGTAAGTACCTTCTAACTACCGAGTTTCTGTACTTAAGGAGTTATCGAAGTAACCTAACGTGTAACAAACAGAACAGGTAGACACATATACATAGGATTGGACCCCAAGACATACATTAAAGTTCAACGAGTCTTTGTGACAATAACCTGAGTTTCACTCCTTAACGTTAATTATAGTCACATATTACTAACAATTTAAATTTTATGGATTTTTCTATGAGCTATATTTATTTTTAATTCTGAAGAACTTATCATTTGCACTACATGGGCCGATATCCCATGCAGCACTCGCGGAGTTTTCACTCCAATGGTATTTCCTTATTCGGACTTAGGTTCCACTCACGGAGTCTTCACTCCAATTGTAGGTATTTATTTATACGGAACTCGTATCTTGCATAAACTATACATTAATACCATTGTCTTTTCAGCCTATGAAACTCGACTTTTCTAGTTTTCATATTTATAGGCAAGGTTGTGTCAATGTCTAGTTAGTTATTTTAAATACACCATAGTCGGCATCAGAAACCCCGCCCCACCACCATAACCGCGGTACTTGCATTTGAAAACTCGTTTAAATAATTAAATAAAGAACTTATTTAAGGAGGACAAGATAAGCATTTCATGAGTTTCCAAATGTAATCGATCACCGCGCAATCATTGCTGGCGCGGCAGAATTATTAAGCATAGCCATACCTTCCCAAGGCCCACGGTCCTACCAGCGGTAGTAGGTACTTTCTAAGTTCGGTGGAAGAATTTTTTTACATTTATTCGGAAAATGTTTTTTTTTTTATTATAATTATTTTCAACAAAATCTGTTTACTGCACACATGTACGACTCTAGATTTTTCAGACTCTCAAGACTCTTAGACCCTTTAGACTTCTTTAGACTATTTAAACTCTTACAATCTTTAGACTCTAACTTAGATTCTGTAGTCTCTTTACTTTTTAGACTATTTAGACTCTTTAAACGCTTTAGACTCTTTAGACTCTTTAGACTCTTTAGACTCTTTAGACTCTTTAGACTATTTAGACTCTTTAGACTCTTTAGACTCTTTAGACTCTTTAGACTCTTTAGACTCTTTAGACTCTTTAGACTCTTTAGACTCTTTAGACTCTTTAGACTCTTTAGACTCTTTAGACTCTTTAGACTCTTTTGACTCTTTAGACTCTTTAGACTCTTTAGACTCTTTAGACTCTTTAGACTCTTTAGACTCTTTAGACTCTTTAGACTCTTTAGACTCTTTAGACTCTTTAGACTCTTTAGACTCTTTAGACTCTTTAGACTCTTTAGACTCTTTAGACTCTTTAGACTCTTTAGACTCTTTAGACTATTTAGACTCTTTAGACTCTTTAGACTAGACTATTTAGACTATTTAGTCTCTTTAGGCTCTTTAGACTATTTACTCTTTAGACTCTTTAGACTCTTTAGACTCTTTAGACTCTTTAGACTCCATAGACTCTTTAGACTCTTTAGACTCTTTAGACTCTTTAGGTTTAAACTCTTAAGACTTTAGGTTCTTTAATCTAACTTATTTTTATTTTTTATTTCCTTATACATATATTATGTGATGTGAAAAGCAGTATGGGTCACATGGTAGCAAAATTATTTTCACTTTGGGCGTTAACACTTGAATCCCTCACTACGCTCAGTATTCCATTTTAATACCTCGCTTCGTTCAGGATTCAATGTTTGCCGTCGCCGTAACCATGACATTTTGCTCCTTAGCGACACAACCTAATGTTTAATTGAAGCAGAGTTGCATCTGTTTTGCTTCGTTCCATTTTAAACAAAACAAAATCAACCCTGAATCCTACACTATAGATTCAAATTTCAATAGCAAATTTCAGACTTTTTCCTTGTATGGCTGGGCCCCAGGAGGGTGAGTGCAATATCCTAAATTCTGAAATAAATTATTATTATTATTAATATTAACACAACAACATTTACAACCATAAAAGTATTCCATTTTTGGAGAATACTCGTATTAAGCTTAAGCTTTACGACAAATTTCACCGACAGTATCAGTTTGTTTACTTATTTTTCCTTTTGCATTATAGAAACAAGACCCAGATAATATTATGCTGATTTGGTTAAATAATTTAAATGCATATCTAACTAGCACACGTAAGCTAAGTAGCACCATGTTGTATAGCAGATGATCTGTTGATTTTTATTGAGTCTGACGCTAAATAAAGCGTACACTTATTATTTATTTAGGTAGATAACTTCTGGTTAAAAGTGTTAACCCTATTATGTGAACTATTATTAAGCATTTGTCGTTAATTTGATACATTTGTGACCTTATAATAAACTACAGCGCACCCAGATATTGTTTCAACAACCGTTAACGCAGACAGCACCACGTTGGTATACTTAGTTACCTGTAGTAAATTACCGGTGAACAGACATATTCAGCACTACACAGCAATATGCGCGACAGTTTATTTATTATACGTATAACTTAATTATAGTTTTACACGCTTCCTTAAATACACAGTCGCTATAAAAGTTTTATTTCTATTTTATAATAACTTATTTTATTGTATTTGGCTTAATTTCTGTTCACCGACCCGTTTTTTGGAAAGGTAAAAGCATTAAATAGTATTTAAACTGAATAAGACGTTGAAATGTGCCCTATAGTAATAATATTAGCGTAAAAATAGTTCTTTTCTCGATCAAAATATAGTTTAAATACTAGAAGTGTACCTTATAAAGATGTTTATGTGCTCAGAGCTATAAATTAAGTCCACAATGGGTCCATCATACCTTTGCTATTTGGGTCATTCGTCTCCCTCCCTTTTATTGAAAAATAATTTCAAACTGATAACTTTTTGTCGGTTACTTAGCAACTACATCGATTTTTTGTTTTTTCTTACGTTCTTTATCCTCGTCGCCATTGTGACGTCTAGGTTCTGTTGTATTACAAGGTGATAAATAAAACTCAGTTGGTCAGTCACGTGTGCTCCGCGACCCGCTTGTACGCCATGACAGTTGACAACAGAATGTCGACTTGCAGGTAGTTCGCATTGCACTTTTATTGTATAAACGTCACAGAGAGGGTAGGCGCTAGTTTGCAGTAACGTCTGCTCTGTATAAAATTCTATTTTTAAAATAATTAAGTGGCGAATAGCATTAAAAAATATATCTGAGTTAAAAAACTAAGTGTAATAAACATATACAGACAATAACACAGTGAAAATAAACAGTTAAAATGTGAAAAAACAATAAAAAAGTGCAAGTGTTTTCAAGTGTCAACAAACATTACTTGGAGACTTTCAATGACATTAATACACTAAAACCAAGTGAGCCAAGAATAACTGCCTAGTGAGTAGTAGTGAGAAGCCAGCACAAGAGACAGTATATAAAATTTTAATGAAATTAATATCTACAACCTATAAAAATTGTGCATAATCATACGGGAATTAAGAAGTCACACAACAACGATAGAGGGCGCTGATATCAATAAGTTAGTGCTGCCATCTACTACAACCTTCTCGAACTACTTGGACTACCGGTTTACAATAGATCGAAGCTAGTGATCTACAATTTATCGCCGCACCTGGCCAACACGCAAACAGGTTCATTGATATAACGACAGAGGGCGTGAAAATTAAAATGGAGGAACTCAGCCAAATGCTAAAACAAATACAGGCAGACATGCAGCAGCTTAAATCCGATAATAAAGATATGGAACATAGAATTACAAACACAATCTTACGAAGAATCGACGATAAATTCGAAAAATTAGAACAGAAACACAAGGGGTTGGAAGAAAAAATAGAAAAACATGGATATAGGCTCAGTTATATTGAAAGAGAGATGAGGAAGAAAAATATCTTGCTTTTCGGAGTCGCAGAGACGGAAACGAGCTACGAAAAACTGGAAAATATTTTGATCGATATCTTTACAAATACAATGAAAATACAGTTAACAAGACTAGAAATAGAAGCTGCAGCAAGAAGGGGAAAAAAAGAAGAAAATAAGATCAGACCTATTGTGGTAACACTATCCACTCCACACTTGGGAAAAAAATTCTAATTTTAAAAAATAAGAAAATGCTAACTAACTTAAACTATTACATCAAGGAGGATTTTTCGCCTGAAATACAAGAAAAGCGCAAGCTCTTATCAGGAGAGGTAACAAGGCTGAGAGACGAGGGGAAAAACGCTGTACTGAATTATGATAGAGTCGTCATCTTACATAACAAACCTGCTAGTCAAACAAAAAACCAAATAAATAACAACAAACGCACCCTATCGTCCTCTCCGGAGACCCCAAATACATCATCTGGCAAGGATAAAATTAACAAAGCAAACAAGAAGAATAAAACCGCCAACAGCACCATTACCTCCTACTGGCCACCTAAGTTCATAACACCCCAAGAAACGGAGACCAATCAAGACCACCAAGAACAAATACCTCAAAACTCATAGCAATTAGTGTTAAGGCCTCTCTCTATCAACGAAAATCTATCAGAACAATCAGAACAAAACAATCACAATACCTCTCCCAATACGGCTGGTCCCCGCGGGAGCTGTAGACCACCACCCTCCATACACCAAACACATATAGGAACACTAAACGTAAGATCGTTAGTAGGAATCGGTCGTCGAGAAGAATTGGAAAATGCTCTACAAAACATGAAATGGGATATTTTGGGACTCTCAGAAATAAAATTAAAAGGAACAAATATAACAGAACACGACAATTACATCCTATATTACACGGGAAGTAAAAGCGGGAGAAACGGCGTGGGATTTATGCTGAAAAAATACCTAAAAAGTAATATACTAAGTTTCAACGCCGTGTCAGATAGAGTTGCCAGGCTAGACACGAAACTTACAAACTCTACATTCAGTATCATACAGGTTTACGCACCGACAAAAAAGGCACCCGAGAAAGAAATCGAAATTTTCTATAATGACATAAGAAAAGCACTGAAAAATACTCTGTCGCATGTAATACTAATTGGCGATTTCAACGCAAAAATAGGTCAACAAAAATCAAACGAAAAATTAGTAATGGGACAATTTGGCTACGGAACTAGAAATGAAAGAGGGAGCTTATTAATTGATTTCTGCTTGGAAAACGAGCTCTACATATTAAACTCACACTTTAAGAAAAACCTGAAGACAAAGTGGACCTGGAAATCCCCTAATGGAATCACGAAAAACGAAATTGATTTTTTCATAACACGAAGACGCGATATTTGTTGTATAAAAAATATAGAAGTGATAAACACAACTCACCCGACTGATCACAGATTATTACGAGCGACATGGATTTTGAATAGTAAACCAAACAAATCCAGAGCCCACTTTAGACGAAAACAATCCGAATTTCAACCAATCGAGAAGGAAAGCCTCAGGAACATGTTTTTAGAAAAATCGGAAACAATACCTGACGCAAATAATATTCAAGAGGCATATACAACAATCGTTGGCACTATTAAAGAATGCGTCAATAAATTACCCCCCTTACAAAAGGAAAACAAACTGGATCTTGTCGTTACTGACCACGTAAAAAGCTTAATTAAAAGAAGGACAGAACTAAAACAAAAATCAAATCTATCTACACTAGAAAAGAAAGAAATTAAACGACTCTACGAAAAAATCAGAAAAAACCTAAAAAGAAACAAATGTCAGTATAAATACAATGTACTTAAAGAAGAACTAAGCAAAAGAAGATCCGTAAAAAGAGGATATAAAAGAATAATTTATAAAGAATTGTGCAGATACTGTTCTACTATACAAAATACTAAATTCAAAATTAGAAATCCCTTCCTTACTTGATATGGTTTATCTCAAGGTCCCTCGTGCCCGTATACGTCAGTGTCGCAGAAAGGAATTGTTCTCTATTCCTATTAGCAGAACATGTTATGCTCGTAATATGTTTATTAGACGTGCTTGCCGACTTTTTAATGAATGTGATAAACTAACAGACTTTGATATTTTTAATAGTAGCATAATATCTTTGAAGAAAATGTTCCATTGATTAGCAATACAATTCGCCACTGTTCTAAACCTTTAGATTACATTAAAATTTATACTAAAGTTTATGACATAATGTGTAACTTCTCAAATCTTTTTAGTTTTGTTTTTTTTTTAACTTATACTCGTAGTGAAAATGTATTTGTAGTTATATAGTTTAGCACAGTTACAATTTAAGGAAACTGTAGGTCTTGTATATATAATAACATATTTTTGTACACATTTTTGTATATGACCGTTTGTTTCTCAATAAATAAATAAAAAAATAAAAAATAAAAAAAATAATAATGGGAAACAATGGATTCCGGCACTGAAACAAGAAACAGGACAATCTGCAACAAACAGACATACTATCATACAGGCAGCTACAACATTCTACCAAAATTTATACAGTGAAAGGCAACGGTCGTCAATTTATACTCTAGAATCAAATCAAGACCTGGATGACAGCGAAGAAGACATTCCGATTATACTAAAAAGCGAAGTATGCCATGCAATAAATTCATTAAAAACAATGAAAAGCCCTGGTGAAGACAACATAACAAACGACGTTATCAAAGCGATAAACGAACCTTTAACTCCTTTTCTTACTAAATTATTCAATGAGATCCTAACACAAGAAAGAATACCTAAACAATGGGAATCGTCTGTAATAACCCTACTTTACAAAAAGGGCGACCCTCACAATATAAGCAATTACCGTCCAATAAGTCTACTTCAAAGCACATATAAGCTCTTCACAAATATAGTGCTCTCGAGAGTGAGGAATGAACTAGAGTTTCAACAACCTAAAGAGCAGGCCGGGTTCAGACGCGGCTACTCTACCCTGGATCACATATTTACAGTGAGACAAATCATTGAAAACTATACAGAGTATCGTAAACCGCTCTACCTATGTTTTATAGACTACTCGAAGGCGTTCGACTCTATATCTCATCAAGCACTCTGGGTCGCCTTAAAGGAACAGGGAATACACAAAAAGTACATAAACATCCTGAAAGTTATCTATCAAAGCAGCAGAGCGCTGGTGAAACTTGACAGAACTGGCGATACCTTTGAAATACAGCGAGGAGTGAGGCAGGGCGACCCCATCTCACCAAACCTTTTTAATTCAATTCTAGAGCACATTTTCAGGAAAGTAGAGTGGTCAAAATTAGGAATTTATATCTACGGCGAGTATCTGAATCATTTACGCTTTGCTGATGATATTGTTTTGCTATCTGAAAGCCACAAAGATCTCCAGTACATGATCGAAACGTTGAATTTTTACAGTAAGGAATGTGGTCTGGAGATGAACTTAGAAAAAACATGCGTCATGACAAATAGGAAGAAGGAGAGTTTACACGTAGAAAATACCAGTATCGAATACGTGACTGAATATAAATACTTGGGACAAGTTATCTCATTTAGTGGTCGCTATGTAAATGAAGTGGAACGTAGAATTCAGAAAGCTTGGAACTCATATTGGTCACACAAACATATTTTTAAATCCAAACTAGACATCACACTGAAAAAAACAGCTATTGACACTGTAGTGACACCGACCCTTCTTTACGGATGCCAAACATGGGCAATAAACAAAGAAATTATCGACAAAATTCAGAAATTTCAAAGAGCCATAGAACGAAGCCTACTCGGTATAAAAATAAAAGACAGAGTAAGAAACACCGATATTCGTAAGAAGACAAATATAATGGACGCAGCGGAAATGGCATGCCGCCTCAAGTGGCGATGGGCCGGACAGACAGCGAGAACGAAAGACGACCGGTGGAGCAAAAGAGTTTTACACTGGTACCCACCAGATGGCGGGCGAGGGCAAGGTCATCCGCTCCGCCGCTGGCGAGACGACATAACCGAGCAGGCAGGCATAGCCTGGGCCAGTCTGGCCGCCGACAGAAAACTATGGTGTGACATGGAGGAGGCCTACGTCCAAAAATGGACAAACCCACATGAAAATACTTAGTAATACTTAGTAGTTTTTAAATTCTTTTTCTTTGTAACTTTATTTCAAAATAATACTCAAACTCTAAATTTAATTGTAACATTTATATTTGGGAAATAAAAGGCTTTTATTATTTATTATTATAATTATGTGCTGTTTATGATAATAAACAATGCTAACAGGTAACGGACCAGTTAAATTATCAAGGACCGTTACGATGTCAAGTGAGTCAAGAACTATAGATAGCGTACTTAGACTGATGAATGCCGAGGGCTTTGTTATTGTTTTACTGTAGGAGTAGACACGTAAACTCAGCATCAAATGAATTGATTAGTAAGTCGGAGTCGGACTAACAAGAAAAATAAATTGCAAGAAGTAAACTGTACATCACATCTATGCTGCAGTTGGTATAAGTAATAATTAGTAGGTTGAAATGTTCAACTGGTACTAGCAAAACAAATAATTAGTAGGTTGATTATTCAACTGGTACTAGCAAAACAAATAATTAGTAGGTTGATTGTTCAACTGTTGCTAGCAAAACAAATAATTAGTAGGTTGAAACGTTCAACTGGTACTAGCAAAACAAATAATTAGTAGGTTGAAACGTTCAACTGGTACTAGCAAAACAAATAATTAGTAGGTTGAAACGTTCAACTGGTACTAGCAAAACAAATAATTAGTAGGTTGAAACTTTCAACTGGTACTAGCAAAACAAATAATTAGTAGGTTGAAACTTTCAACCGGTACTAGCAAAACAAATAATTAGTAGGTTGAAACTTTCAACCGGTACTAGCAAAACAAATAATTAGTAGGTTGAAATGTTCAACTGGTACTAGCAAAACAAATAATTAGTAGGTTGACACTTTCAACTGGTACTAGCAAAACAAATAGTTAGTAGGTTGAAACTTTCAACCGGTACTAGCAAAACAAATAATTAGTAGGTTGAAACGTTCAACTGGTACTAGCAAAACAAATAATTAGTAGGTTGAAACGTTCAACTGGTACTAGCAAAATAAATAAGTAGTAGGTTGAATGTTCAACTGGTACTAGCAAAACAAATAATTAGTAGGTTGATTGTTCAACTGTTGCTAGCAAAACAAATAATTAGTAGGTTGGAACTTTCAACTGGTACTAGCAAAACAAATAATTCGTAGGTTGGAATTTTCAACTGGTACTAGCAAAACAAATAATTAGTAAGTTGGAACTTTCAACTGGTACTAGCAAAATAAATAAGTAGTAGGTTGAATGTTCAACTAGTACTAGCAAAACAAAAGAAATGATAAGCGAAATCATAACACTTACCTGCGATACAAACAGAGAATAATTAGTAAGTTGAATGTTGGACTGGTACTAACAAACCAAAAGAGTCAAGTGTACCTAGTAACTAGTCTAGTAGACGCGATAGTGGTGGTTGGTACTAACGATAGGACCTTTTGTTATAGGTCGTCCAAATTAGTACAACATAGTACTTAAAAGTAAACTGACGCGATATAGTGTTGGTTGGTACTAACGATAGTATCTTGTTTTAGGTCATCCAAAATGTCCTAGATACCACCATTAGATGGATTCTTTAGCCCACCAAAACTTAATAGGGAGGCAAAATAGTCATTAACTGACATTATGTTAGTATAGAGTGACCTCCTATTATGTAATGTATTTATTGAATTCGAAATTATATAATAAGCAGTTTAGTGCCTCTGCCTACTGTTCCAGTTAACTTAAGGCGTAGGTATAGATGGATGGCCTCGGGAATAGGCATATCTACTAATGTAGATTCAGGATAGATTTCAATTATACAAAAAAATAATAATACGCCAGTTGGAAAACATTTCCTGTAAAGTATTACAATTTAACTTTCTTCTAACCTATACCCGTATCATAAATTTACTGCATTTTGCAGATGTTCGTATGGGTAAGAACTTAATGTATCAGCTTAAATAAAAACGAACAAAGTATATACAAAAATATATTATACGACGACTTAGACGGTATTCCGGTTAAAGATTGTTGTAGCAATCCTATTGGAACAGTTACAAGACGGGTTAAATTATAGTTTAAGAGAAACAAGCAGGTGACCAGGATAAGAGTAATAATGCATTCTGCGTAAGTAGCCGTGGAAATTGTGGAACACAGAGGCATGCCTAAACTGCCCAAATAAAACCTATAAATAGATGAGGATATACAATTCTTCAAAATCGTATATGACCCAGATTTCATATAATAAATCCCAATTCCAATCTATTTTAAAGCCGGAATACATGATTCTGTAGAATAATAATCGGGGCAAAGCTCAATTACAAACCCAAGTACAACAGGTACGTAAATAGACGCTGGGCCTGTCATAATACATCATGTCATGTAGTACCTAAAGTCAATGCTGTAAAAACCCTTACACGGTGAGGAAGCACTGCTTACTTAACTAAACTACGAAACTATACCCAAGGCAACCATGACTAAGGTACTAACAGAAAAAACTCTAGTGACCAGCAGTTAACCTAATGTCTTGTAAATAGACATACGACTTTTGTCGGTTAACAGTGTAGATGACGAAGTTCCTTTTTAACTATCTAGGTAGTAGGTACACCTACTCAGATGAAGATGAGTGATGTGTGTGATGTGATGACTAATTATAATTAAGTGTAATTAAAAAGGCACTTTACCGGAAAATATATTTCCTTATTTCAGTCACATGCATAAACTTACAATAATTAAGGATGCCAAAACGCTTAGGTATGCGGTTGAGACAATACATACATTAGAAATTATACATAGTCTCAGCACCGATACATTAAATCAAAACAGAAACAAATAACTAAATACTGTGTGTAGGTACCTACACATTATAAAATAAAAACAATAAGTATTCGAATTAACCGTGATTTTGATCGCTCTCAATGACAGTTTGCCTGATGTTTAATTTGTTGAGGCTAACTAATTAAGTAAAACTAGTAGATCAAAGTTGTAGCTTGAACCACTTCATTGATCTACCCAAGAGTACACATTTATTGTACTAATTGAGCACTAAGACTCAAAAGACCAAAAACCTAGGTCTTATCATTTAGAAACGTTAAACGTAACGATAAAATGGTAAAGGACCTAAACATTCGAACTGTACTCTGGTGTACTCAGTATTTCATGGGATCATGGTTAGAATAATGGAATTCCATTGGTTCGTTGGAAGATGTTTATTGAAATTAAATGACATACTTACCAATGGCAGGATGTAGGAAGCAGACATACAAGGTGTATACCTATGTTTCAGGTTTATAAAATATGTTGCAAGTAATTGAAATAAACCGAAGAAAAAGTGTACAAGTACAAATAATAATATTTATGTGACAGTCCGACAGTAATTATTGTGGAAATAATAATACAATACTTACTGGTCACAATTCAATTGAAAAATCAGCTTTCAATTAGTAAAGTGTTACGTTATTTTCATAACATAAATTGTAATTATGATTCTTCGCACAAGTAAGTTGCTAGAATAATATTACATTCGATATTATATTTGCTGTGTTACTTTTTGAGCAATAAAATTAATAAAATAAATATTTGGATTAATTGATGTCAAGATTATATTATTCAAGTATTATAATTAAAGAACGATAATTAGATATGTATGCAATGCAATTAATAATAATAATGGTCAAATAGGCAGGTAAATCTTAGTAGGTACCTAACAAATTAATAATATATAAATCTATTTATATAGATTATTGTTTGCTTAACCTATTCATAAGTAAAACTAATCATACTTGACGTGGTACCTCTACAACGAATGTAACATTCCTACTTTATTTGACCTTGGATTATCTTCAACTATTTTAAATTGCATTATATATATTAACATCATACAAGACTAGTAAAACAGAGTCAATCAGTTATTGCCAATAAGTAACTAATGTCCAAGACGCTTGGCAAGCTTACAATGTTATTGTACCTAAATCATGAAATAGGTATTAATTAGGCAAATATTATATTGTATGCTAATGAAAATACCTGGAAATGTGTAAGCATCAAAAGGAAAAGTAAATCTTTGAGTTATAAGCAATTGAATAAAAAACTCAAAACTGCAAATAGGAGAAGGAGAGGGACTGACACCTAAGAAGAAATTGTAAAAGTAAAATAATAGTTTTACAGATTTAAAGGCTTGCTAGTGTTGGAAAATATTTATTATTTAACTGTTGTAAAATGAATACATCCACACCTCGCCGAGTTTCTTACGCCGGTTCTTCTCGGGTCTGAGGTTAACCTTTCCGAACCGGTGGTAGTATACCTAGATTGGAAAAATAAATTAACCTAGCGAGTATAAGATAATACGATAAACTGAACTATTGTTGCATGATAAATATAGGGTAAACCCTCCAGTGAATGAACCCCCCCCCAATGAATGAACAAAATCACGTTTTTTGTCTAAAATAAGAAATGTGGGTATTTCTACCACTTGTCGTATTTTTTTCCTTATTAGCAACTCTGTTTCCTATGCTATGGTAACACATAATAAATTTATTTTCGACCAGTTCCAATATGGCTGGCGTTTGAAGTTCACGTGTTTCTGTGTTTTGAAGTTTGTATGGAAAAATTAGATCCCAGGTAAGAACAGTGTATGTTTGGAGCAACAAATGTAGTGCTTATTTGGTGTATACATGTAGAAAGTTTAGTTATTTGGTTAGATTAAGAGTTAAACCTTCTATAAATGTACAGTTTGGTGGCTTATTCTGCGATTAAGTATTTATTTTTTATAGTCCCATTACTGGCTTATCAAATGTTCGAAAACCAGTAAATGAACAGTGTGTTCATTCACTGGTGTCTTCTCAATTTCATTTTTTCTCTAAATATAAATGTTAACGTAATGATATTAAGCTTGTTTTTTGAAATTCTGCATAGAAAACGATTCTGATTCATTCAGTCAGTATTGGAACACGAGTGTTCATACATAGGCATTAAAAATCTAGTGAATGGACTATAGAAATTTGGCTTAGTTCATTCATTAGATTTCTACTAATTCTATGTATGAACAGTGTAACCAAAACCGTGTTTTTGTATATTTATTTATTTTTATTTTCATTAGGGTAACCTTTTTTAATGGAGGTTATTAATAAATCTTTTTTTCTTAAATAATTATGAGAATTAACGCGTTATTTGTGTAGCCTCATCCTTTTCACTAATAAGTGCACGGTCTTTCTTGTTTGCCTTTGTTGATTTTCTTTTTATTATTAATATGCTAGGTACATAATTATGTAACAAGTTTCTGCGTTACTGGTAAATATTATTAAGTCTATCCCATCACTCTATTTCAGATCAATATGGACGAGAAAAAAAGATATAAACGCTTTCGCTATACCCAAAAAAACCTGGAAACAGCTTTACATGCTATAATTAATGGTTCAATGACACTAAATAAAGCAAGTATACAGTTTAATGTGCCGAAATCTACTCTTCACAATAAACTCACTCACAAAGTTCCATGGGAGAGGAAAATGGGCCCACCGACTGAACTGTCTAGTCTTGAAGAAGTGGAATTAGTTCAATGGATAATAAACAAAGCAAAACTTGGTTTTCCCATGCATCCAGACGAAGTAACTGATAGCGTGCAAAATTATTTAAATGCAAATAAGCGTGTAACCAAGTTTACTGCAAATAAGCCGGGACCAAAATGGCTGGAACTGTTTCTTAAAAGACATCCTGATTTAACTAAAAGAAATTCAGAAATGATATCCAAAGCAAGAGCAGCAGTTACAGAGGAAGGCATAAGAGCATGGTTTAAAGAGTTAGATGAATACTTGACTGAAGAAAATGCCCTAGATATAAAAAATGATCCTAGCAGAATATTTAATTCAGATGAAACTGGTGTAATGATGTGTCCAAAATCCGGTCTCATTTTAGGTCCAAAAAACTACAAGAATATGTATGAAATTTCACATGGGAAGGAAAAAGAATCTTTAACGGTTCTGTGTACATTTTCTGCTGATGGAACGGATGTGCCTCCTTTTGTAGTATATCCTCATAAAAGGATCCATCCATCAATTGCCAAGGAATTTCCCGATTCTTGGTTTATTGGTAGATCAGACAGTGGGTGGATGGTTTCAGACACATTCTTTACCTACATCCAGTTGTTTTATGAATGGTTAGTGGAAAATAACAAAACATTTCCGGTTATTCTTTTTTTGGATGGGCACAAATCACATATTAACAGATCAACGACTGAATTTTGCAAAGAAAAGAAGATACTATTATTTTGTTTGCACCCTAATGCAACTCATATTCTTCAACCCTGTGATGTCGGTATATTTGGGCCTATTAAGAAATGCTGGAAAAAAGTGGTTAGAAAATATAAACAGGCCACGACCGCAACTATCTCGAAAACTAATTTTGCTCCAATATTTAAAAAGGCTTATGATGCTGCAATTAAGCCACAAACAATAAAAAATTCTTTTCGTGCGTGTGGTTTATTTCCCATTGATGCTAATGCCGTAGATTACTCAAAATGTATCAATACACGCAGACAGAATATTGCTGAAAACAGAAATGAAAACTACATGCAGTCTGAAGAATATAAAGAAGATATTAGAAGAACAATAAGAGTTATTGAAAGTGAAATCGACCGTACTACGAGAAACATGTTTTTGGAGTGTTACAGGGGAAATAAACCATACGCTCATACCCTATACACACTTTGGGCTAAATGCAAGGCAAAACTGGATAACAAAACAACTACTCAATATCAACCTTCAAATGAAGTTCCACTTGATTTGTCCAACTCGTCATCCGTTGAAGCATCTTCGGCTCGAAATAGTACGGTATCACTGGATGCGATCATGGAAAACGCTGATTCAGAAAGTGAAAAGTCTACTCACGCAACAAAAGAGATGTTAGAGGACAGGACATGTACAACCTTTGAAATTGTAGCTCAAATTCATAGAGAACCAGATGTAAACGAAAATCTAAATACCGCACAAGTTGAAAATGACAGTTTGATCTTAAATGTGACAGATTTATTTGAAAAAAGACCTACAATAGTACTCGAAAACACCAACGATATTATTGACTTCATTGTCGAACAAGATTCAACATTACTGAGAATGTCGACTCCACATCAAGAAACTGTATCAACAGATCCAATTTTCAACGACATTCAAGACTATAATACTGGGGAAGATCCTATCAAGTCGATCAATACCAAATCAAATGGTCTAACTACTACGAGTTCAGATATTCAAGATCACTCCAACAATATGAGATTAAATGACACTGAAAATGTCAATGACACAGTTTCTAAGGTTAATCATATTAGAGAAGATGGCATCGATGAAATCCAGGACAAAGATAATCTGGTTTCCGTAACTGCTGTCAATTCAAGCTGTAGTTCTGTTTCGTTGAAGTTGAAAGAATTTTTGCATTATCCTGAAATATCAACAAAGAAAAAAAATACTAAAACAAGCAAAGAACCGGTACCATTTGGATTAACAGGCCTCAAGTGCAAAGAGTACTTTGCAAGAAAAGAAGCAGAAAAGCAGCGTAAAGAAGAAGAGCTAAAGCTAAGACAGAAAAAAAGAAGTGATAATGCAGAAATACGGAAAAGAAAACTTGAAATTAAAAAAGAAACCCAGTTGAAAAAAGACAAAGTGCCAGTTGGACAGCCCAAACCAAAGAAAATTTGCAATAAAGAAACACGTCAACCAACGACAATGATTAATGAAGACATCACCGGAAAATACGTAATTGTTAGTTTTACAACAGGAAAAAAAGTTCGATGTTTTGTAGGAAAAGTTCTTAAAGCAAATAAATTGCAGAAAAAAATTAAAATTGACTTCCTACGAAAGAAGTCGGTGTCAGAAAACATTGTAAGTTTTGTACGACCTCAAGTGCCTGATGTTTCTGAAGTTGACTTCGCTGATGTTCGTCGTGTTCTTAGTGATCCTAAAGAATCCAGACGTGGATTTATATCGTTTGAAGATGTTAGTTTTACGGATATTGAGTAGGGTTTAGAACATGTCTTATTGATTGTACCTACTAGAAGTTTAAAATTATGAATTATGTTACGTTGTCGTATAAAACAAAGTATTATTTTTTGTATGTGATACTTACATTTTTGATCTCTTTAGCCTGTAGGTAATCGTAATTATTGTTAGCAAAATCGTAATACTAACAATACGTTATTTTTCTTTTTGATAGAATTGTAACAAGTTCCTTATTATCCTATAATTAAAGATAGGCTATTTTTTTCAAATAATGATACTTTTAAGTAATAAGAGACTAATAAGAGACTGATTATAAGTATCAACAGAGTTTAATGTTTGTTATTAAGTTTTATTATTAAGCTTGGATATTAACGACTGTGATTGAATAACAAAATAAAGGTTATTAATATTTACTTACTTCATTAAGATACTGGGTGCTTAAAAAAGACTTATTAATATACAAATACATATAGGTGTATTTTTGTTATAAATAAACATTTTGATTATTAAGTTGATATTGTACCTACATTACTTTTTTATAAGTTTAATGATTACTGAAGAAAAATACTTTACTATATGTTAAAAATGATTTTTTATGCAGATTAAACGAATCTAAAAAAATGTTCATTCATTGGGTTTTACTGTGTTCATTCATTAGTTTTTTTGTTCATTCACTAGGTTTTTGGGTACTTTTTGATAAACTCATCTATAACTCAATAACTATAAAAGTAATAAAAAATCGCAGAAATTATATTCTTCTTCATTAAATGAGGATTGATAAAATTGCATTTAATTATTACAATTATTAATAAATACTGAGAAATGATTTTTTGAAATTGAAAAAATGCTTAATTGTTCATTCACTGGAGGTCTTACCCTATAAAGTAAAATAAATAAATCATTATAAAAAGGGAGAGATGTGACGATTACACAATAAACAGTACGACGCAACTACCCGCTAGCTTCACTCCGTGGAGAAGTGTCATGGCGAGTGGGTAGCTGGCGGAGTGCACGAGTGATAACAGTTGTTTCATTTGATCACCCAGTACACAACGGAGCCTGGACGTCACAGTAAGTATATTGAAAAGTTTATTGAATTTGTAATTAATGTCAAAATAATCAGAATTTATAAAACTAAAATCATAATTTGAAATGTCATAATAAAATAATCGAAATGATTCTTGGTCAAACAACCGTCGCTCAACCGTACGGTGTTTTTCATTTTTATTGTCACGGCGCATCAGTAGTAGGATATTGGGACTTTTGGGCCATTTTGGAACACGTTCCGCGTCGCTTTGCTCCGCTACACTTCGTTCCGCGTCGCTTCGCTCCGCTACACTCGTTCCAAAAGGCCCAAATCGTCCCAATATCCTAGCTACAACAGTGGGGCATGATCCAATTGCATATTTAGGATGGTTCCTAATACGTATCCATAATCGTCTACAGTTTTTGTGTTGTTGATGATCCGATGTGGCTCTAACCCTATTTAAAATAATGAATATATACTCTAATGCTTATGAAAGTATATTATTTGCATATTGCCTTTCAAGTTTGTTGCACGTGGCTATTGGTAACATGAAGTTTGTAAAACAACCTCAGAGATTGCAGTTGGATATCGTTTGTTCTTCGCCCAATAAACGCTATTTTCGACATGGTTCTCTTTTACCTGATACTATTCGCTGTATAATATGCGGTCCGTCCAACTGTGGAAAAACTAATTTAATTGTTAGTTTGCTGCTACATGAACAAGGTCTCCGCTTTCAAAATGTTTATGTATACTCTAAAACCTTATTCCAGCCCATGTATCAATTCCTAGAGCAAGTTTTAAAGCTGGTTCCAACAGTTTCATTTCAAAAATATAGTGACAATGATGAAGTACTAAGTCCTCACATAGCTAACATTAATTCAATCATGATATTTGATGATGTTGCATGTGAAAATCAAAACAATATACGCGATTACTTTGCAATGGGAAGACATAAAAATATAGATAGCTTCTATCTGAATCAAACGTATAGTAAAATACCTAAACAATTAATAAGAGATAATGCTAACTTAATCATTCTTTTTAAACAAGATGATATTAATTTGAAGCATGTTTATGATGAACATGTAGGAAGTCATATGTCGTGGTCTCAATTTCGCGAAATGTGTGGACAAGTATTGAACATGCCGTTTAATTACTTAGTTACAAATAAAGATTGTAATAAGAATTCTGGATGTTATAGGAAAGGTTTTGATACATTTATCATGCTAGATTAACTGGATACATAAAGCATAGTATTTATATTAAAAACTTATTACTTAAAATGAAGTCGACTAGTTCGGACATGAAACATAAAATTAACGAGGAGAAATTATTTAAACAAAAAGTACTCCAATCTGCTGAAGCAGTAAGAAAAAAAGTTAAGCTCATTCGAGATGTGAAATCACACGATAATATGATGTTGGAAGCAATGTTGAAACCAATCACAGATCCACTTAGTGAAATGGTAAAAAATAAAAATAATAATAATGATAACAATCTAAACATTAGTGACACAGATTTTGATAACGATAGGTTTAAATGGAACAAGTCAGTAAAAACATTGAAATATAGTCCTTCTGAAGATGGAATGAAAGAAAGTTTAGATAATAAAACATTCCTGAGAAAATCACCTGAATCCGAATCAAATTATAGTGATAATGAATTAAATGACAGCGATTCTATATCACATGAAAGTGTCGACCAAAATGATTCTGACACAACGAATAATGCTTCATTTAGAACGTCAGACTCGTATGCTTCTCCTCGCGAAGATCCCGCTTGGCAAAAACAATATTTTAATATAGACATTCCATTCGGTATACGAAATGAGCGTGGTAAGCTAATGCTTGGATCGTATCCAATTTCTGTGAATGATGGCAAACTCACGATAGGAGGAGAAAGTTATTGTTTAACGCAGGGCTTAAATGATTTATTGTTTAAGAAAGTACCTGATTTAAAAGTAGTAACTGAAGATGATAAACGAGCATATAAAACTTTGTTATTGAAAACTAATGCACATAGACGTGACTTCGATCCAAATAAACCAATAAAAAGTAACAAGGGCATGAAATATTTATCCGTTATAAAACCTCTTTTCAAATTGTCCAAACAACGTACAGTAAGTGAAGAATTATATGTATCCGGTAAAGGTTTGCCATCAATGAAAAAATTTAAAAGAGACATCTCATATGTGTATTGGGATGATCCAAACGAATTAGTAGAAAGATTAAAACTACTTATTGCATCGCGTGACGCTGGAAATACAGGGTTAGATAACGAAATAATATCTATCATTGAAGAATTACGTGAAGCACGCTTAGTAAATAATATATAAATGAATACTCTTTTTTTTTTCATCAGTTGTTGTCTGACTATCAAGTATAAAAATGAATATAGACAAATTCGGTCACCATGTTCATAAACGCATGCGTGCTAGTGAAATCTCTGAGCTCAAATACAAGGCTTTGCTTCGAACAGAAGCGGGACATTTTGATTTAAAATCTTTAAGATTAAAAGGAGTTGGTAAACCAATGTCTTCCGATGATGCAGTTAACAAGCAGTACGTTGACGAATACATTCAAAACATGTACGAAAAGAAGTACATAGACTCTTTCTTTAACACAATAAATAATCAAATTCATCAACTTGCATCTCAGTTAAAACTGAACTTTTACACGAAGAAGGAGATAGATGATATCTTTAAAAACTTAAATAATGATAAAACATCAAATAGTGAACGAGATCCATCGATCAGCGCGAAGAAATTTTAAGCGACGATCGGTTGTATTAAAAGGAATTGACGATTTATGGCAAGCTGATTTAATCGATTTACAAAATCTGCATACGGTTAACAGGGGATATAAATATATTTTAACTGTTATTGATACATTTTCAAAGTACGCATGGTGTACACCTATTAAGTCTAAAACTAAAATGGAAGTCAAAAATGCATTCGAACTAATAATAAAAATATCTAATCGAAGACCTAAAAACTTACAAACTGACCTAGGAAAAGAATTCTACAATAATGAATTCGATTGCTATTTAAAATCATTAAAAGTAAATCATTACTCAACGTATTCAATTAAGAAGGCATCTATTGTTGAAAGGCTAATAAAAACACTTAAGTTCAAACTTTATAAATATTTTAGTTTAGTTGGTAACTATAAATGGGTTGGTAAACCGTTAGACGATGTAGTAAAATCTTATAATCAAACTGTACATCGCACAACAAAATTTAAACCTATTGATGTAAATTTTGATAATGAAATTGAAGTATCAAAAAATATTGAAAAATTGCAATCTAATTTACGTCATAAATTGAACAAATTCAATATAGGGGATTGTGTACGCATTAGCAAGTATAAAAGCGTCTTTCAAAAAGGTTATACACCTAATTGGTCAACAGAACTTTTCACTATTAAACATGTGAATCGCACTCAACCTGTGACGTATCACATTCAAGACCAGCATAGAAATACTATACTCGGTACATTTTATGAAGAAGAACTTCAGAAAACCACCTATCCAAATGTTTACCTTGTAGAAAAAGTTATTAAAAAAAAGGGTAGAAAGTTGTATGTTAAATGGTTAGGGCTTAATGATAGTGAAAACAGTTGGATTGATAAAAATGCCATTGTTTAGTTATATTTATATACTTTCTCTTCAATGAAGGTGTTATTATCTTACTGGATATGAAAGGAAGAGGACTCTTAAACAGCGCTAGTAGGTGTATATTGGGCATTCTAGATCATTTAACCCTTTCCTGCCTTAACGAGACAGAAACCAAGCTGTTCATAAGATCACTTTCAACAAAAACTTTCGTGTAACCGCATTTGGCCGCTCACTGCGTTCGCTCTATGCGTTTTACGAAAGTTTTTGTTGTAAGTGACCTTATAAACAGCTTGGTTTCTGTCTCGTTAAGGCAAGAAAGGGTTAAATGATCTAAAATACCCAATATGCACCACGAAAGATTTAGCAGTTTGCGTTTAGACACCTAGTGATCTCGATTCGTGTTTTAAAACACCCAATGCAACGTTATAAACAGTTATAATTGAATATCAGTTTCATTACACGAAAAAACGTTACATAGTGTAGACGTTACTAAATTGACAAGATATGAAGTTTATTAAGCAAGCACAGTCACTTGATTTACACAAAGACTATTTGATTTCTAATAAAACACATTTACGTCATGGTAAACTTTTACCAAGCACCATTCGTTGTCTCATTTGCGGTCCATCTAACTGTGGAAAAACTAATTTAGTTATAGGTCTTCTTATGCACGAAAACGGATTAAGATTTAGAAATGTGTATGTTTATTCCAAAACTTTATTCCAACCTAAATACTTATTTCTAGAAAAAGTACTTCGACAGGTGTCTGGAGTATCATTTTATAAATATAATGAAAACGAACAAGTCTTAAATCCAAATCAAGCAAAACCAGATTCAGTCATGGTATTTGATGATATAGCATGTGAAAAGCAAAACAACGTTAGAGATTACTTTTCTATGGGCCGACATTCCAAAATAGATTGTTTTTATCTTAACCAAACATACACAAAAATTCCCAAGCAATTAATAAGAGATAATGCTAATCTTATTATACTTTTTAAACAAGACGAACATAATTTACGTCATGTATATAACGAACATGTAAATACAGATATGTCTTGGCAGCAATTTAAAGAAATGTGCGCTAAAATTTGGTGTGCACCATATAATTATTTAGTAATAAATAAAGATTGTGAAAGAAATAAAGGATGCTACAGAAAGAACTTTGACACTTTTGTTATTCTTACTGAATAAAGACATATAAGAATAAACACAAAGTGTTGCTCATCATTTCAAATATTATAGTCTACAAAGTAAGGTCTTTATTCGCAGTAACTATGGAAAAAATGACTAAACAAGAAATTGTAAAATCAGCAAAGGCTGTTAAGCGAAAACTAAAATTGATGCGTGATATGACAAGTGAAAACCAAACATTCCTAGAGTCAGTTCTTAAGCCAATCACGCAGCCTCTCAATGAAATCGCAGAACGAAGCGGTATAAACGAAAAAACGAAAAATGAGTATGAAAAGAGTCCTGATTACCACAGTACACCAAAAAAACTGAAGTTGAATTATAGTGATACTAAACCAAGTTCATCTCATGATGAAACGGTTTTCGAACTAAATCGTTCGAGCACAAAATCTAAAGAACATCGTTTAGAAGGAAAAGATGTAAAAAAAAATGAATCAGATTTTGAAGAAGAAAGTGAATTAGAGGAAGATTATTCCAACAGCGACAGTGTTGCAACAGATGAGGAGACTTTCGAGAGTGTTTCCAGTTTAGATAGAAACTTTTCGTCTCCACTATCATTTTCTGCAAAGGCATTTGAAGATGTACCTTATGGAGTCAGACTAGACAGAGGAAAACTTATGATGGGGTTGCAGAGGGTTTACGTGGCAGATAAAACTATTACTATTAATGGACATGCTTTTCAAAAAACTCAAGGGCTTGTTCAATTGTTATTTAAGAAAATTCCGAATTTAAATTTAGTAACCGAAGACGATAAAGAAAACTACAAATTAATGTTACATCAGACTAATGCACACCACCGGGATTTTGACTCCACAAAACCTATCAAAAGTAATAGAGGAAGCAAGTATTTGCAAGTAATCAAGCCGTTATTTAAACATACAAGAGTTAGCAACAGTACAGATAATCTTGCAGTTGGTGACGGCTTAAATTTATTAAAGAAAGTTCAGTCTAATACCGGTTACGTTTACTGGGATGATCCAAACGAGCTAGTTGATAGGCTAAAGTTACTAATCGCTTCTCGCGACGCTGGTAACACTGGTCTTGAAAATGAAATAATATCGATTGTTGAAGAATTACGTGAAGCTGGCATTATTCAATAAAACCATTCATCTCGTTTATAAGCACATCAGTTCACAGTGACAATTGAACAAATGCACACGGACAATGAATATTGACAAATTTGGTCACCACGTACATAAACGTTTACGTATTGATCAAAACTATGATGATGCACTACAAAAAACTGATAACGGTGATTACAATTTGAGGTCATCAAGGCTAAAAGGTTTAAAATCCCCTCTATCAAACGATGAAGCGGTTAATAAGGAGTATGTTGATCATATAAATAAAACAGTTCAGACTAATATGGCTAACATAATAATTCGTCTCCAACACATAAACTCAATCTTAGACGAATTTGACAAAAAGTTTTGCACCAAAGCAGATGTTATTAAAATCGCAAAGGAGAAATAAAAATGAGCAAACAAGAAATTGTAAACGAAATTCATAGGGATGCAAGAAAAAATTTTAAACGTTGCGCGGTTGTACTAAAAGGAATTAATGATTTATGGCAAGCTGATTTAATCGATATGATTAAATTTGGTTCAGTGAATAATGGATATAAATACATATTGGTTGTTATAGATTGTTTTTCAAAATATGCGTGGGCAATACCTTTAAAAACGAAAAATAAAATAGAAACCACCCAAGCATTCCAAAACATCTTGGATTCTAATCACGTACCTAGCAATTTACAAACAGATATGGGCAAAGAGTTTTATAACGATGTATTTCAACAGTTGATAAAACTAAAAAATATAAACCACTACTCTACATACTCTACCAAAAAAGCTTCTATAGTAGAAAGATTAATTAGAACACTTAAAGCAAAATTATATAAACATTTTAGTTTATATGGAAATTACAAATGGATTGGGAATCCTTTAAATAACATAATTAAAACCTATAACGCAACTAAACATAGAACAACTAAATTTAGACCAACTGATGTTAATTCCACAAATGAGCAAATTGTGAGAAAGAATATCTTAAATAGTAAAAAAAAGCAATCTCTAAAGAAACCAAAGTTTAAAATAGGAGACTACGTACGAATTAGTAAGTATAAATCAGCTTTCAAGAAAGGTTTTACTCCGAATTGGTCTACAGAACTATTTTGTATTATCAAAGTGAAGAAAACCAATCCTGTAACGTATAACATTGAAGATTCTCATAAAAATATTATCCTCGGCTCGTTTTACGAACAAGAATTACAAAAAACAGTTTATCCAAATGTGTATCTTGTTGAAAAAGTTATAAAAAAAAGAGGTAACCTACTATTTGTCAAATGGTTAGGTCTGAGCGAAGCAGAAAATAGCTGGATACACAAAAAAGATATAGTTTAAATATAAATAATAGTCATACTATATTTCTTCACATAACATAACAAGTAATGCAAGGAAGAGGACTAGTTAATAGTGTGATAAATAACCTACCTTTTGAGTTACATTTGCCTGGTTATAATTATTGTGGTCCAGGTACAAAACTTAAGGAAAGGTTGTTAAGAGGAGACCGTGGTATTAATCCATTGGACGAAGCCTGCAAGCAACACGATATTGCATACAGCAATTATTCAGACATACCTCACCGTCATAAAGCTGATAGCGAGTTAATAAACATGGCCAAACAAAGAATTAAATCGACAAATGCTAGCAAAGGTGAAAAATTAGCTTCGTGGTTAGTTAAGAAAGTTATGAAAGGTAAATTGCGAGCTGGCGCTGGAATGAAATCTTTTAAAACTGTTATTTCCAAGATTCGAAAACATATTAAAATGCGAAAACCTAAAGGTCGATCATCAACAATTAAATGTGCATATAAAGCAGCAAAAAAGTTACTTCATAAAAATATACCTATTCGTTTACCACGCATTATTCCAATTCCAAAAACTGGCGGTATTTTGCCCTTGATACCTATTTTTGCTGGTTTGTCAGCATTGGGCTCATTAGCTGGCGGAGCGGCTGGTATTGCAAAAGCTGTAAATGATTATAAATCAGCCCAAAAAAACCTGCAGGAGTCAGAACGTCATAATAAAATGATGGAATCGATTGCGATTGGCAAAGGCTTGTACATAAAACCTTATAAGAAGGGTAATGGTTTGTTTTTAAATGCATCAAAAAACTAAATAGAAGGCTGCCTAGAAGAGCTCTCACAAACTTAGATTTAATAAAATTCGGAGGTGATATACCATATTTCAGAGGTGTATTTATGCGCGACAATTTACCAAAGCGACCTCGACGGATGGAATGTGCAATTGTTAATTTAGATATTTCTAAGAATATGGGGACTCATTGGGTAGCCTATGTGAAATTGAACACGTATTGCGAGTATTTTAATAGTTACGGAGATATAAAACCTCCTGTAGAACTAATATCATATTTAAAGAAATATAACATTTTTTATAACTATTGTACCTATCAAAAAATGAATACTGTAAACTGCGGTCATCTATGTTTAAAATACTTACGAAACTTTTGGCAAAAAAAAAAATATATAAATTAAGACACAGTTCGTGAATATTACCAGTTCCCAAAATGTCGTTTACCATATCTGTTACCGGATTAACTTCTACGCTTACCACTAATTATACCCCTCCTTTGCAACTTGAAGGAAGTTATGAGTGTGGGCTTCTATATTTTTCTACGTTTAATTCAATACCTAATATTGATAGCAAAAATAACCAATTCTGCTATGGTAATAATGAGTGTATTGAAATACCTGAAGGATCCTATGAACTTGAAGATATTGGTGATTATATAAAAGAAAATGTGAAAGATTGTACATTTAAACTAATTTGTAATAACAATACCCTAAAAACTAAAATATACTGTTCAAAAGATATTCACTTTGAAAAGAAAAATTCTATTGCGAAAACTTTAGGCTTTGGAAATGAGATCTTAAAGGCGAATATAAAAAACTGTTCACAATTCCCTGTCAACATTATATCAACGACTGTTATCAGGATAGAATGTGATATTGTGAGCGGATCATTTGTTAACGGAAAACCTAGTCATATAATTCATGAATTTGTTCCTAACGTACCGCCTGGATATCGAATCATAGAAGTTCCAAGAAATCTTATATATTTTCCTGTAAATCAAGATACCATAAGTTCAATTAATGTACGGATACTTGACGCAAAAAATCAACTAATTAATTTAAGAGGAGAAGATATTCAGTTATATTTCCACCTCAGAAAAAAGGTATAATGATAGACTTTAATAAAAAGTCTATGCAACTTCCTAAAAAAATCAGTTTAGATACTACTGTGAAAAGGAAAACACCTATCAAATTAACAAAGGAAAACGTAAAGTTTTTAAAACTTGTAGGATTATTAAAATGAGTGAAATACTCAGTGTGACAGAGTCTTTTGCTGAAGACAATGCAATTGAAAGCTTTGAAGTTCATTCTTATAGACCATATGTAACAACGTTTAATAAAAACGATGAAATTCGAATACCCATTAATCAACAAGACCTATATATTTTACCGTCCGCTAGTACTTTATACTTAGAAGGCACCGTCAAGGTTATTAACAGGGAATCAAATTCAGAAGTGCAAAGCATTGAATTTACAAACAATTCATTTCTATTCCTGTTTCAAGATATTCGTTACGAATTGAATGGAGTTGAGATTGACAAAGTTAAAAATGTAGGTATCACTACCACTATTAAATCTTTGTTATCTATGAATAGTAATGAATCATCGATGTCAAAAGCATGGGGATGGGATTTGAACGGTACAAAAAATACTCAAGGTGGACGTTTTGCTGTATCTTTACCTTTAAACAAAATTTTAGGATTTGCTGAAGATTTCAACAAAATAATAATAAATTGTAAACATGAATTGATTTTATTGCGAAGCAATACTAATTTAAATGCAGTAAAACTGAATACAAACGAAGTGTTGGAAGATATTGTTATTGACAAAATCGTATGGAGAGTGCCACATATCAAGGTATCTGACCGTCAACGAATACAAATGTTAAAGTTGTTAGAAAAAGACCGTCCTCTGAACTTGGCTTTTAGAAATTGGGATTTATACGAGTATCCACTTCTACCTAAAACAACTAAACATACATGGGCAATCAAAACATCATCTCAGTTAGAAAAACCTCGGTTTGTAGTGTTAGCTTTGTCTACCGAAAGAAAAAATAAATCCGAAACCGATTTTTCTTGTTTTGATCATTGCAACTTGCGTGAAGTGCGTGTTTTTTTAAACTCCACTTATTTTCCATATGAAAGTTTAAACGTTAAATTCGATCACGACAATTATGCAATATTATATGAACAATATACAAGATTTCAACAGTCATATCATGGACGTCGTGCTGAACCAATGTTAAATATACACGACTTTAAAAAATGTACTTTATATGTCTTGGACACTTCTAGACAAAACGATCGTTTGAAGTCAGGACCTATAGACGTAAGAATAGAAATTGAGAGTGATAAAGAAATTCCTGACAATACATCTGCATTTTGTTTAATATTTAACGATTGTATTGTGGAATATAAACCTTTAAGTAGTATTGTAAAAAAAATATCATGAACTTAGATTATTATATTGAATGAATGAATGAAATGAATGAAAACATTTATTTTCAGGCAACTATTGGCCCATAGATAAATACCTTAAAACTAGCATACATATTATTACAAAATATATCTTAAAACTAAAAACACAATTATGGCTGCGATGCAGTTCGCAACCCCGCAGTGTCAGGGAGCCGGCCGCGGAACCGCCGGAACTTGACACCCTTCGGCCAAAACTCCTCCTTGGTGAAGGTCGCTAGATGTTCAGTCGGAACGCTCAGCACAAAAGAATTAAAATTCACACTGTGTCGAGATTCCAACTTCACGACCCTCAGGATGAATCCGGACTTGGCTCGTACATACTTCACGATCTCTTCGACCTTCGTAAGGTAGTGTAATCGGGACACATACAGCAGCGTCGTCGGTGTTGCAGGACGCAGCAAATGGTTAGGTCCAGTCGGTGCGGTACCGCACTGATTCGGACGAGCTGACTTCTTTCTCCTCTCCACCTTTTTGAAGCCATCTCTGTCGCATCCCGACTCTTTTAGAGTCAGCTGTGACCGATCCTTGTGAACAGGTTCACGAAGGCTCTGCACCCCTTTCTTCGGCCGCTGCTTAGACTTGGACACAGCAGGCGGCTTAGCGGCAGTGGCAGCGTAGGAACGTTGTGGGGTCAACGTACTCTCGCGTGACGTGCGCGTCTCCGGTGACGTAGACGGGCGGGCGGCGGGGCGCGGGTCGGCGGTCGCCTGCTCAGCAATCGCCGACGCATCCAAATTCGCGGACTCGAAACCGCCGATGGACGCATTCCGCGCAACGTGACACACGGCTATGCTAGAGTTATCTGACCTACATTCCGAACTAGCACTTCGTATTAACGCTAATTCAGAACGTAGTTCACTGATGGTATTATTCGATACCTCCAACTTAGCCTGCATTTCAGCCAGACTGTCCTTCAGGAAAATGATATCCTTTAGCAGCCTGGAAACGTCAACATGGTCCAACGAGTATATTGCGGACATACAAGGCTTTAAAGATGCTCAGAATACATTCATTATTAAAGAGTTAGCTTTGGCTGCTGATGACTTTACTCTGGTATTTTCAATAAAGCCGCCATTTCCTTATTCACGATTATCGCATGAAGAACGTAAACATGTGCGCTGGATTGAAAATAACTTCGGTTTTCGTTGGAGTGATGGACATATAAGTTATAGTCATTTCCAAAATATTATAATTCCCTATCTCGAAAATAAAAAAATATATGTGAAAGGTCTAGAAAAAACGAAATGGGTGCAAAATTTATGTGAAAACTGTTACGTTACTGATATTACAGAAAATGGCTGTCCGAATTTTGTAATACTTTATAATAAGTTTCTTAAGGAAAAAAGTAAAAGTACTTTATATCATGTTATCAATAAACACTACTCATTAAGAAATGTCATTTGTATCAAGAAATGGTATGATAATAATTGTACAATTAACATGAACTAATTATATTGTTTTATGATTGTTGATATATTTATATATTTCTTAGTTTAAGGATTTAGTTATAATAAAACATTTTTTTCATAACATGCTTTTATTTATAAAATTGTTATTTGCGATTACAATCCCCGTTTATTAATTTCCTTAGATATCTTATTGATAATATTTTCCGTGGAGTCTAAAATTTCATCGACAGGGTTTTTAACAACATATTGTGCACTCATACTTAAAAACTCACTATCACTATCGTCCGATGAAAAATCAACTTGTTCTGTCATGCTCTCCATGAAGTCATAAATCTTGATTTTTATTAAACGCTGACCCCTTTGAAACTCTTTGCAAATTACGTACGATGTTCGAGCCTGGTCTTTAAGTTTTTTTTTAGATAATGATTCTCGTTTTTTGTTTTTGGGTTTAGTTTTTTTTGAATCTGCATTTTTTAAATCTTCATTTTTCCAATCTTCCATTCGTTGTGTAAACCCTTCCAAAGGGTCTTGCGCGTACACATTCGTATCGATGTCCTAAAGAATAAGACGAAATATATTAATTTATTAGTTGCCTACTTGTTTTATACTATGTAAGAAAAGATAAATAATAAATGGTCATCATAATACATAAGTACAATATAAATAGTACAAAGATAAAGATTAAGAAAATAAATAAAAACAGGAAAGGCCTACCAGTACACGATAACTGTTACTATCAGTTACACAAAAAAAAAAGTCAGATATAATTAAAACTTACATGATATAAAGGAAAACTATCCATTGCAACGACCAGCAGATTGAAGAATGTGGCTTCAAATGAAACTTCTAAACGGTAGTAGGAAATAGCACACCCATCATTTTTTGCGCTATGATGTTAATGATTTATTTAGGTAGTATTAATATATTATATACCTATGCGGTAACAAAAGTCGAGGTCAACGAAATAATGTACCTACTACTCATCTTTCAAAGAAATAAAAATAATAATGGTTCCGTCTGACATCTCCATTGTAAGCTGTTCAATATTATATCAAACTGAATTATTTAACAATTTGACATGATTTGATTTGCAAGGAAAAAATTGGTAAAAAAAAACATGTTTATCGTTTATTTTACCCTTTATTAAACCCTTTTATATTAATTACATACATACGGTAAACATAAAAACCTCACATACATTATTGTTTTATATATACACTTAAAAAAAAAAATTACAAATATTGATACATGTTATAAAATATATGTTGAAAGTTATTTACTTGCACAGTGCTGTATTATTACATTTGAAGCATCTTATGCCCCCATGATAAAGTAGACATTTTGTCTGTATTAATGAACCTTTTATCATCCTTGTTACATAATGCCACTTTATTTACAAACTGCGTAAATATTTCATGTTTAATTGACTTAAACAGCGCTTGTTTTTTGCGTATTATTTGATCTGAAAATAGTGCATCCGTATACTCAGAAATTTTAAGATCACGTACAACAGATTTTTTAACGCCTTTTGCCTTTTTCACCGTATAGGGTTTTTTGGTACAGTCGGTACCCTGGGGTGTTGTCGTGATACAATATAATTTTGATCGCAACCCAACAAAACTCGTTATAACTTTACCCTTGAGCTCGTCTTTAAATAACCCTGGAATCTTTTTATTAATTAATGGAATATTAAACTGGTTTTTTGGTTCCAAATTGCTGGTGTCAAAGTGGTCTAAAAAGCACAACCGCAAGTCTTTGTAAAAATCTTGCGTTTTGATGGAATAAACGAATGAATCGGTATCTGTATATAAAAGACTTACACGATCAGAATAATGTGGTTTAATAACCGAGTAGTGAAAGTCGTACATGTGGCTTTTCGATAGTTCTAGTACTGTGAAACCAATATAAATTGGTTTGTTAAGTTCTACACATTCTGGTTTCATCTGAATTGTAACTAAATTATCTGATAAAATTGAAATACGATGAAAATTAGGTTTGTTTATTAAATCACACGCTCCGGTTTTCTTTTTAGAAATATTATTACGATCAATCCAAGTATTGATAAATTTTACATTTACTCTATTTTCAGTATTTTCCAACGTTTTACCGAAAACACTATTATTTAGTAATTTAAAGAAGTCTTGTTCGAATTCGGACTCTGCTTTTTTTCTTAATTCTGTGTTTAAATCGATATATTCTTTAAGAAATTTGCTTTGCCGGAATTTGATAATACGATGGATTTTTTTTAATTTAAGACCATGACTAAGACAAGTTTTAAGGTGAACGTAATGTATGACATAATTGTATTTGTCATATAAGTTTGGTATCAATTTCTCCATCATTCCACCAGGAGGAATCATTTTCTCTGCACAAAACGGCAAGTCGTTGTGTGTGTCATGAAGATAATTAGGATACTGGATATCTACTTCTAAAATATAACCGAAAGTCCCTTCATCAGATAATTTCATAACTTCAAATGTCTCAATTTCATTTTTGTTCAACCACTGAAACTCAGCATAAGGCATGTACTGACACATACTATAACCATACAGGTTATTACAATCTATATACACAATATATGAGTCTTATTTATTTTTGTCATAATTTTCAATATAAATATTATTAGCTTCAGCATATCTATTCGAACACAAACATATGCCTCCTCGAATACCGCTTTGAATCATTCGAATCATTTCAAAATCGTGTATAAGCTCTAGAGTGACTCCGGTTTTAAGCAACATTGCATCATATGATAGACTAGGCGCTGAGAAATAAAATGCTGGATCTAATCGATAATGTGTGTTGCTCGTTTTTCGGAAATGCTCAAATATGTCAGTAAGAAGCAGTACATCAGTTTTTAAATAAAGATCGGTATATTGGCCCATATCCTTGATTTTAAACATCTCCCACACCAACTTAGCATGATTATATTGTTCATCTGTTACCGTTTGGTTAGTTAGTGAACTAAAAAACTTATTCTGTTGGGGTAACTCTTTTTCTTCATACGATTGCCATGTTTTCATATGTTCATAAGGATAAATTCCTTTTGTTAATAATAACTCAAATTTATTCATATCCGGAAAACTTTTTTGTAAATGATAAAAACAGGATCTATCCATGCTTTTTGCGAGGTCGTCCAAACTAGAGCTTAAAAATTTAAAAGAATCAACAAAGCGGAGCGGAAAACATTGTTCTTCATCTTTCAAGACGACATATTTTGTAAACGAAATGTATTTTTCCATAGACTTTGGAATCAATTTAACTTCACCAGGAGATTTACACAATTCTTTGATAAATAAGTGACAATCGTAACCTGACAGATTATGAAAGAAAACTGGTAGAAATCGAGGCACCTGAAGTTTCAAGTTACATTGCGAATGAGCTGCGCCGCGGTATTGACCGGATAAATGGCAATGATCACGAACTTTATTTTCGTCCCATAAGAGACCTTGACAAATATAGCAAACTATAGCGTTAGAAAATGCTTCGCGATCTGAATCTGTAAATACTATAGGCCTAGTTTTTCCTAGAATATTCGATATATCTTTAACTTTTTTGTAGAGTGACTCAACAAAAACTTGTACACAGTCGGGACCCCTATATGAAACATAATCATTTAAACTTTCATCATACGAGCACACAAGTTTAAAAGCAAATGCTACTGGTATGTGTTTTTGAAATACAAATGTATCTGATACTGTAGGATCATTGTCACACCCTTGATAAGTTTCTAATAATGTTTCGGCATCAGCGTAAACAACGAAAGGAACTGATTGTGTTCGTTCATAGTGATTAAACTTGATAGTACTACCTGATTTTGGTAACACTGTAGCTACACCTGCACAATTATGTTTACTTAACTGAGCATTACTATTGAAAAACAATAGGCAATCATCGCAAAAATGCAGTGCACTATGATGTTTCGTTATTTTATTCCTAACAAGTCGAGACAAGTTACTTATTAAGCAATAGTGTGTCTGGTCGTTTTTTTCTAGTAAGAGTAAGTTTATTTTATTTTCTCTTTTAAATGATGATTTGTAAAGAGGTCCAACCACATTTGTGCCTTTTAATCCGTAAACATTTATACTAATGTTATTATTGTTGCGTTCAAACACTGAAATGTCCTGAAAAGTTACCGGAGATGATAAATCTTCTACATTTAAAACATTTTTGAAATGTGGGTAAGAGGTAGTACGATTTACGTTTCGTTTAGCAGGATATAAACCTGCAACGACACTCCAAAGAAAACAAAAATCATCCTTATTTTTTATATTTATACAAGCTTTTTTGTTTTTAATAAATGCAGGTAACTCTATATAACAAGAACCTCGCATCGGTTCGTATTTATTTATGTTTACTTCGACATGAGAATTACTTAAAAACGACCAACCACTGTCTCTATGCTGGAAACTCTCTATTTTGCGCAACAAATTTGCGATGACTGTAGCATATATTGTTTCGAAATCAAAATGTGTATGTATTATTATATTTTTAGTACCAAATGATTTAATTTCTTGTGTGTCATTTTTGCATAAGTAAAATAAACTATAGAGTTCAAAATTGACTTTAACCGAAGTATGTGTTTGAATTGCTTCATTTATCAGGTGTCGCACTTTATTAGAAACTGATTTTAAAAAGTCTGCAGGTAACAAATTTATTTTATGATCATTTGCTATAATTTTATATGTAGCAATTCTAGATCGAAACGCAGACGATATTCTAAAAACATCTTTTATATGTTCTTCGGAAGAATTTTTTTTATGAAGATTGCTGCGCAGATGGCCAACCCATTTACGATTTTCAATAGTAATCGAGCAACTTGAACAAAATGGCATTTTGATGTATTTTATTTGAATTTATTAGACCTTGATGTGTCTATAACATATACGACTCAAAAAAAAAATAAGGGTCACTGATATTTGTATCGTCACTAAAAAAAATATATATATATATATATATATATAAAATATTAAATTATGATGTGTATTTTGTTAAAAAATCGCAAAACATAACTTTCGTTATAATTTAGGTAAATATTCTAAAATAAAACTTGTTCCAAATGAAGTTATTAATTTTGTGCCCCTATTTTCATTTGATTTGTATAAAATTAGCCTTTCCACTGTGCAAATAAATTAACCTTATATTACATTATAAAAATTAACTAATTAAAATTAATTATTTTTATGTGCGTAAAACACTGATTCCGTATCATTAAACAGTTTACGAGCACTTTTGAAAAAACCTTGAAGCTTTTTCCACTCGTCTCCGTTGGCATTAATTTGGATTTTTAATGAATTTAGAGCTTTTTGCCAACGATCTTCGCGACCAACGGAAATCGCATCTGCCGTCTTATATACCTTTATTTCAACGTAAAAATCGCCGTCAAGGTGTTTCCGACGAATCACTGACCCATTGGCCACACGCGAAGTCAGTACCGACGGCAGAACAACTGAAGCCTCCTTCTGTCCCGCTGTAGTTGCCTCCTCTTTTGTCAGCAGCCCGAACAAGTCGAAAGATTCATTCCACGGTGATGGCTCCTCATTTCGTTTCACAGATCTATGTAAGAAATAGTATAAAATAAATAAATTGTCCCAAAATAAAATAATGGGTTCTTGAATTGTAGTCCCAAACGACCTTCATAGCTCCATCATTTTTTTTTAATAAAAAAGTGACTAGATAAAAACTAGGTACTTAACGCCAACCAATTTTTTGAGCAACAAAATTTCTCAAGAATCGAATGAAAAATGCTGAATTTTATACTAAATATTTCAAACAATGCTTACGTTTTAGAAGTAGACGCCTTCTGCTTTTTATTGTTAGAAGCTTTCGTGTCCCCCTCCGCAGATCTGAAAAATATAAATATTAGTTAATAATAGTTCGTGATAATTTAACTACCTTTGTATATCGAAATCAGATATATTATTTTTTCATTTACATGAAACACAAAGTTTAAATCACCTTTTCTGTGCAGGAGTCTTCTGTTTCTTTCCAGTCTGCTCGTTAAAAACCTCCTTTTCCTCTGAGTCCGATCTAAAGAATAAATAATATAAGAATTAATTATCACTCATAGAAAGAATATTTTTAATAGGAAACAAATGAAATTGTAACAATAATCATAATTACCTCTGTGCAAGGTCCTTAGTCTTGGAATTCTTCTTGCTTGTCATACAGGACATGTATTCGCAGGTTGAGTCATATTCTGAGTCCGACCTGATAAAAAAACAAAATTGTTATTTAAACTACCTATATTTGCATATACTTTGCAAAAATACAGTATTCAATAATTTAAAAAGAAGTTATGTAAAACTAAATGGTTAACTTACTTACATGGTTATTAAATTATTTGCACTGGAATAGTCTTCAAATTTAATCTTGATAGTTCTTCACCTCAGGATTGTCACAACAATAATGAATTATTAAAATTAAATTATAAAAAAATTAACCTTGCCGTCAAACGCTAGGGTTGTCACAGTTATTTTAAGCCTTAACTTTACTGCATTTAGTTTTCTTATTTCATACTTCTTTTAAAGTATTTTTAATTTATAAAGACTTGTTTGAAATTTTATGCAATGGTTTAATAGCCTTTGGAAGAAAAAAAAAATCATTTTTAAAATTAAAAAAAATCGGGCTTATTGCTAGATCGCCTGTTGTTTACCTCTAAGTTAATCAATTTTATTCTCTGTACTAGTTTATATAGAGTGTTCCGTAAAAAGTATTTGTATTGTATTGTATTGTATTGTAATAATAGGTGCTAATACTTTTGGACAAGGCTGTATAATTTACCTGTTGGTCCACTTCCCTGCTTGACCAAAATCTAGGTATAGCACGTAGATAATAACATCTCTGTAAGATCAAAATTGATGAAATATTGTGTTTAGTTTATAGTTCTAGTATTATTACGAGTTCAGTTTAACGATACAAAACCTTTTTTTTTTAATAGAAAAACATTATGGGTTTCAAATTTATAATTATAGACACTTTTTTTTTAAATTTATTATATAGACTTCCAGTTTGCATTCACAAAGGAAAGATAGACAAACATACATTCGTAATAAATGCTTCATGTACAACCCTATTCCCACATTGCATCACACTAAAGTTTCATGTTAACAACTCGTGTAAGTAATAAGAGTCTCAATCGCGGACCGACTCAAATGCATGCTCAGCGGTATGCAGGTTAAAGGTTCGAAATGTAATAGAGTAGAATTCCGCTCACATATAATAATATAACTTTTTTTTTTACCTTTTACATTGAAATTAAATAGTATTCGATTTTCTTATTGTAATTTAATTAAATTAATATTATATTATAATAATATAACTTTTTTTTTATTACTATTGTAATAAATTTTACTGTATAAATTCATATTAATATGTAATAATCTGTATCACTTAAAATGCAATAATCTAACTTTTTAATTCGAAAATCATCATCATCAGCAGTAGCATTATATTATCCTAAATGTCTTTATTATCAAAATAGAATAAAAATTATAAAAATATTGTTCAATTATTCTTTATATAATGTAATTTAGTTTTATACTTAATTACATAAAATATTATTTTATAGGGTAAGGTAAGCTCTACAAATTATAGAGAAATCGATGATGAAATTTTAAATAATGTTTTAAAATAAGTCTCTATTTGTTTTGTCAATTTGATTATTATTTATTTATAAAGGCTTCTAATAGTTTTTCATAAAATAATAGAGAAATGTAAGACCGTAAAGTAAATATTATATAGTTGTAATATCGACTCCATGGATCTAAACAACAATCTTTTACCGAGTAACTCAAATGCGTGCTCAGCAGACCTACAGGTTCGAAATGTAGAAGAGTAGACATTCCTCTCTCATAAATTTATTTTTACTCTTTGTATCTAAATAGAAAATAATATGGTATTCGATTTTCTTTATTTTTTAATAAATATGTTTTATTGCTAAAATAATCTGATTTAATTTTTTTAAATTCGAAAATGATAATTATCGTCTTATCATTTATATAATATGTTTATATTTATAATATAATAAAATCAAATTATAATGAGTGTAATCTACCATTGTAATTTGATTTTGTTTTATATTTCATTACATAAAAAAATATCTTCAAATCACAGAGAAATTAATTTTATAATTTGATATAGTGTTTATTTTAAGTTTGTCTTTTCCCTATTTATAATATTCCATGTTGTCTTCACTTTGCTGCAGGGACCGTTACCGGTATTCTGACTACAGGTTATTATTGAGGTATAACCGGTGTAATTTGAATTTGGGTATTTATATCACTTAAGCTCCGAATAGAGGTATTCGAATACCGGTATTCAATAGTGTTATCGGTTTAGCCAATTGACAACAAATACCACTATTTGATAGTTTACTCCTAAAGCTATTACCGGTAATAAGTAAGTGCCAATACCGGTTGTAGTAGTACCACGATTCGTTCCTTCGCTACTCGTCAAGGACGTTGTCCGGCCCGCTTGTAAAGTTGTAAATACTTAAGATCCGGATCTTAGAATGCCCGTTTTCATGTTGGCTGGTAAAATTAGCTGTTAGGTGATGATTTTGAATGATAAATATTTAATAGCGTTCATTTGATTCATTTAATTGTTTTTTTTTTTGTTGATTTAATTGTATTTTATTACGTATGTAGTTTATAATCTCAAATATATGAGCGCCGATTAGACGTGCGCGCCGCCGCCATAAGGAGTCCGCGCGCCGCCGCCGCCGCCGGTAGATTAAAATGCGCGCCGAATATTTTTTATAAGACAGTATTGCAGTATGCAGCGTTAAAATATATAATAGGTTATAGTCCGATAAGAAATAGTTGAAATAGGCGCCACTTCCTACGTAACTCTCACATTTTTGACGTAAAATACTTACTTAAACATGGCAATAATTACGTACTTACGGAAATTTTTTGGTCATATAATTTAATTTCTACTATTTTATGTCGCACCAACACCATACTAACTATTTATTATGTGGCAGTACGATTTACATAAAAATGTGTTGTATGTACCATGTACCTATGGGTAAAACACATTTACAAAGTATAATGTCCAGTGTTTTAACCGTTGTCGATTACAGGGCACTAGTGCCAAGTATGCGAAGAGTAAAATTATCACGTTTTCTGGTAGTTTTCTGGTGGTTATGAATATGAATTAAACAGAGGGATTTTAGGTGTTTCAAAACCTTTTAAAAAGTCATTACTTGTCGTATTGCAACGTAATGAACCAAATAGATAAAAAATAGTACATTTCGATGCTAGTGCGGAAGGTATGTCATTACTTCACGAGTACCGAGATATCTTGCCACGAGCCGCAGGCGAGTGGCAAGACTCGGGACGAGTGAAGAATGACATATCCGCACGTGTATCGAACGACGTTTTTTAATACAATTGCGAAAAAATAAGTAAAACATTGTTAATCGTACACTAAACAAAAGTGGTAACAGTGACAGCTCGCTTAGACGTCGTCTTTAAGTATATTATATCTATGGCCGTTTGGCAGCTATTCCGTTCCATTCAGACAATATTAAAAATAAACGTGTTATAATGATGAAGAGGTAAGTATTAAAATATGAAATATGTATATTTTTCACATTCTTACATTAACAGTAGGTTTTTATGCTGATTACGACGTTTAAAGGAAACTAATATTAACACTCATCATTCTCATCAATGAGTAGTCGTGAATTGGAACAAGAATAAATTTAAAAAAATTGGAAAAGTAAAAAGCACTAGTTCGAGATAACCAACTTTCCGCACGCTAAACAGCTACGTAAAGTAGCACTTTTTGAGCAACTGTATTAAAAATATTATTACGGTTTTTTTTTCCTGTGCGTTCATCAAGACATCAAGAGACAGACCTGATTTCATTTGAGAAATTTCTTACGAAAATATTGATAAAATTGCATGCATTGTTGTATACCATTGCTCAGATGTTGCTGCATCCTACGATACCCCGCTAAGTTTGATTTAATGTTAATAAAATGACGCCAATGACTGGTAAAATTTTACCACCTACGAGCTATAAAGCTTTTGGAAAAATATAAAAATAATAGGTTTTACTTTAGTTCATAACATAAGTTGACATTATCAGTAAGTGTATTTGTAATTAAAAATGCAATTATTCTATATTTATTAAAAAAAAAACATGAATTTGACAAAAAAAACCTTATGCATATAAAGTACTGTATACTAACTAGGCAACGTCCAAAATACTAGACGTCTTTTCATTATGCGGCGTATCTTTTTATTTACACCGACTGGCAACATCCAACATATTTGACATACCTATGTTTTTTTCGAAACTATTATAAATAGATTTTTTCATGATTTTTCTACAATAAACAACCACATAATAAGATAATAACACCAAAAAAATGATACTAACACAGTTTTTTGAGATTTTTTTCCCTTGTCGATTTAAGGGTTAAGCATGGCTTTTCATTATACGTCTTAATATTGAAAAGTTGAAAAATTCCACGCCGCCGCCGTGTATTTTTTTCTGGCGCGCCGCCACCCAATTTTTTTCGTCCGGCTCGCACGTCTAGCGCCGCCCAATAGGCATTTAGCCGGCGGCGGTTCGCCGGTCAAAATTGGTTGGCGGTGGCGGCGAATCGGCGGCGTAGCCTTGAAAACTTGGTTTATGCGAAGAGAATTCAAACCTTAATTCATTTAATTTAATTTCATTTAATTTATTGAATTATGGTAGGAAAAAAGTTTTTCATGGCATTAACTGTAGATAAGCAGCATAATGAACATCTCTTTATATTGTGAGGTTACTGTTAATTGAATCTATCACTAATTCACTACACTTTATAAAATAAAGTCCCCCGCCGCGTCTGTCTATAACTATATGAATGTATGTTCACGATGAACTCAAATCAAAACCTACTCAACTGATTTTCATGCAGATTTCAGCTATCAATAGAAAGATTTTTGAGGAAGCTTTAGTTTAGGTGTACAATTTGTTAAGGTTTTGTGTAATCCGTGCGAAGTCAGTGCGGGTAGCTATAGTCAAATATAATAGTTATTATATGTACGTAGCGCCAGGAGAGGTGAATGATTACACACACTGCTCGCACAGACCACCTACTAATCGCAAAAATAGTATGAATGAATCAATGAGTGAATGTGACTTAAATGTACGATATTAAAAGCCTATAAAAACCCCTTCAAGAAACTTTTTTGCAGTTGATATCAACTTGATATTGGTACGAAATACGGACCCTAAAAAGAATATTAATTTCAAAAATGTCTCAAAAATTGTATTGAACAACTATTTACAACTAATATTGCTCAAAGGTTAACTGGAAGAGATCCCTTAAAGGCATAAGTTCGCCTTTGTACTAATGACGAATGTTATTTTTCCTGTTTTGTTTTCATTTTTGTACAATAAAGTGTTTTACTACTACTACTACTATATTAAAGCAGAAGGAGTTGAAAATAAAGTTCCAGTTAATCCTTGTTTAATATTCGCTGAAAGTTGTTGAGCATTAGACTTTTCTGAGTGAGCACTCTATGTATTTTTTTCTTTATGTGGTTAAATGCACGTAATGATTATTTTTAGATATAATTTTAATTTATATTTTTGTTCGGTAAATAAAACAAAAATATGATATGAAAAGTTTTCTTGATTTCTATTTAAAGTTATTTGTTTTTATATGTATAAAGTACCATCTCTTAAAATATCGGTACCTAATTTGTTAGCACGTTATATAAAAGCAATAAATTCCCGATCAAACTAATCTGCATAGCATTTGCAACGACAACGTGTGTAAATATCATCGTTAATGTCAAAGTTCTATGAAAATATGACTTTATATTATAATAACACTCCCTCACTTTGTTCTGTTCAAATCGGTGCAAAGTTATCTTAGACAGACTCTAGTATCTAACAAGGTCACGCCGATGCCACACCGATAGCGCAGAATTTTGGCGGCGGCGGCGGCGCGAAAATTTTGGCGGCGCGGCGCTCATATTTTATATGGAAATGTTTTCTGGGATTAATTATTTTTATTAATTCATTCATTAACCTCGTGCCTTGAAACGGTCGCAACGCTCAGTTTTACAGATTTCGAACCACTTGCTACGCTCGTGGTTAAATCATGAAATCTTTCGCTTGTACAGCGATCAATATAAGCATGAGCAAAAAGAATAGATAGTAAGTTACATATGTCTTTGGCATGAGGACTTAACAACAACTTTAACCTCTTGTCGCAAAGTTTTTGGTTACTCTTTGATCAAGTGCAATGAATACCGGTATTAAATACGAAAACCATTACCGGTATACTGAATACCTGTTATTATTGAGGTATTAATGAATACCGGTATTTCATTATGTCAATTAGTGTACAAATAGCGATAAAGACAAAAACGGAATGACAGCAATACCTCTAATGCGAATATAGGTATAACATTTCAACCGGTATTCGTTTGACAGTTTTTATACAGGTATTTAATAAAACCGGTTATACGGTCCCTGCTTTTAAATAGTGTTTTGTAGTAAATTCTTATCTATTTGTTGAAAACCTCTCTTTTTTCAAAAATTAAAGAAATATAAGTCTGTAAAAATATATACATATAATTGTAACGTCGACTCCATGGATCTAAACAACAATCCTTTATTGACGTCATACATAAATTAATTGAGTTTACCAATCAGAAGCTCTGTCCTACATCGCGCTTTTAAAGTTTTTGCAACTAACTGCATATATACATTTTTCAATTATGATTTGTCGGAGATCCCGCTGCTGTCAACCGGAGCTAGCTGGGTGATCCTAGCACACAAGTTTCTGCCGGGGACTACCTCCCTGGGACTTGCGTCTTGACATGAAGGCTGGCCACCTTTGTGTTGAGCTGTGCTATTAACCAAACATGCAATCGAACGAACAGGAGAATCCATCACTATGCCGGTTGATAGTGTAAGGAGGACCCTAAGCAAAGTACGTCAAACGCGGCTTTCTGCCGGGGACCGCCTCCCTGGGAGCTGCATCATGTCATGAGATTGGCCAACTCTATGATGTGTTGTACTTTATCACACACGGCAATCTAAAGTCTAATTTGTACTATAGACTGAAGAATGCTGTCAGATCCTCTGCCAGGGCTCATACGCCTTGGGGGTCTACGTGTTCACAGAGACTGATCAGCTCTGTGACATGGTGTGTTTTGTTGCTTTTAACAATTGGTAAGTCTTATTTAGAAATTAAGTTCAGTAAAAAAAAAAAAATATCAATATCAAGATTTGTAATAATCACGTTTTATGATCATAGATTATTCTGATTCGGCTGTAATGCGTATTATCTAAGCATGTGACGTTTGTTTTCGTCAAAGTAAAGAGTGTTTTTGTTAAGTAACGTTAAAAATTGATAAGTGTAATTGAGAAATTAATTTCAGTAAGTAATAAATACATCAATTGAGATTTTATAAATAAAAAATATTTACACAGATCATACTGATTCGATTGTAAAGCGTATTCTGATTTAGTATCTAAGCGTTTGACGTTTGGTTTAGACCAACCATGTTAAGGCATTACAATTATAAAATATTTAATGTCAACGTTTAGGTTTTAAGCCTTCAGTACAACCTGTGTCCTTAAGGCTCATACCCTAGTCCAACAGAGGACTGATGTACCTTACATCCTGTACTTCGATTAAATATTTAAGTTTAAATGCTTTGACATTTTGTGTCTGTAAACTGCTACTTGACTTAAACATTCCTTATTTAAAACAATTTAAACGCGAATCGAGATCTCTAGGTGTCTAAGGGCAAACTGTTAAATCTTTCGTGGTGTATATTGGATATTTTAGATCATTTAACCCTTTCTTGCCTTAACGAGTCAGAAACCAAGCTGTTTATAAGACCACTTTCAACAAAAACTTTCGTAAAACGCATAGAGAGAACGCAGTGAGCGGCCAAATGCGGTTACACGAAAGTTTTTGTTGAAAGTGATCTTATGAACAGCTTGGTTTCTGTCTCGTTAAGGCAGGAAAGGGTTAAATGATCTAGAATGCCCAATATACACCTACTAGCGCTATTAATAATTTACCATTTGAATTACACTTACCTGGTTATAACTATTGCGGACCGGGAACAAAATTGCGCAAAAGGTTACAAAGAGGTGATAAAGGAATCAATGCGCTAGATAATGCGTGTATGAAACACGACATAGCATATGATAGATATTCTGATTTAGCTGATAGACATCGGGCTGATTTAGAACTATACGAAATGGCGAAACAAAGAAGAAAGTCGAAAGATGCAGGAAGAGGAGAAAAAATTGCTTCATGGTTAGTTAGTAAAGTGATGAAATCTAAAATAAAGGCCGGTGCGGGTATAAAACCCTTTAAACGATTTGTGTCTAAGATACGCACTGAATTAAAAAGGAAACCAAAAACAAAAGGTTGTAATATAATTGATCGGGCACTTATTGCTGCAAAAAAAGTTTTTAATAGCAATGATAAGGTACGGATACCTCGTTTAATACCAATTCCCAAAACTGGAGGTTTCTTACCGCTAATACCTATTTTTGCGGGGCTTTCTGCGTTAGGATCTTTAGCAGGAGGAGCTGCTGGAATTGCCAAAGCTGTAGGTGATTACAAAGCTGCAAGAAAAAATTTAGCTGAATCAGAACGGCATAACAAGATGATGGAATCGATTGCATTAGGGAAAGGGTTACATATTAAACCATATAAAAATGGTAAAGGATTATGTTTAAAAATTTCAAAAAACTAAATGACAGGTTACCCAGGCGCGCTCTTTCAAATATTGACATTTTAAAACACTCATCTGATATTCCACATTTCCGGGGAGTTTATATGAGAGATAGTTTACCAAAGAGTCCTAAAAAAGTAGAATGTGGAATTGTTAATTTGGATAGTTCTAAAAACAATGGTACACACTGGGTAGCCTACGTTAAAGATAACAATTATTGTGAATATTTTAATAGTTATGGTGACCTTCCACCTCCGCTAGAATTAAAGAATTATTTTAAAAAATTCGATATTTACTATAATTATAACACGTACCAAAAGTTTAATACTGTCAATTGCGGTCATTTATGTCTAAAATACTTAAAACAATATTGGTATAACCGTTTAAATACCCTCACACAATAAACAGTTTATCATTCTCACGATGTCTTTCACTTTGTCTATAACTGGAACATCTTCTACTCTGATAACAAACCATTCACCAGCTCTTCAACTGGATGGTGAATATGAGTGCGGCCTGTTGTATATATCAACATTTAATTCTATTCCCAACATAGACAACAGAAATAATAAGTTTTATTATGGTAAAAACAAAGTAATTAAAATTCCGGAAGGATCATATGAACTTCAAGATATTGATGATTACCTCAAAGAACATCTTCAAGGATGCTCGTTTACATTAACATGCAATAATAATACATTAAAAACATCTATTTTATGCTCTGAAAATATTTATTTTGATAAAGAAAGTTCTATCGGTAGTTTACTTGGTTTCGGAGCAGAATCCATTAAAGCAAATATATTAACAGAATCTCCTTATCCTGTCTCCATTCTGTCAACAACTATAGTCCGCATTGAATGTGACATAGTGAGCGGATCATTTGTTAACGGAAAACCTAGTCATATTATTCACGAGTTTGTACCAAATGTGCCACCTGGTTATAGGATTATAGAAACTCCAAAAAACGTTATTTATTTTCCTGTAACCCAAAACAGCTTAAATTCAATCACGATAAGAATTTTAGACGGTAAAAATAATCTAGTTAATTTACGGGGTGAAGAGATTCAGATATATTTACATCTAAGAAAAAAATGATAGACTTTAATAAAACTTCAGTCTCCCTTAAAAACGTTACCAGTACTCATCAGGCAATCACGAAAAGAAGACCTAAAGTGAAACTTACAAAACAAAATAAGCAATTCCTTCAAAGCCTAGGTCTATTAAAATGAGTATATTAAATTTAACAGAACCTTTTGCCGTTGACAACTCTATCGAGAGCTTTGAATATCATTCTTATAAGCCGTACGTAACAAGTTTTAATTTTAACGATGAAATACGTATACCTATTAACCAGCAAGATCTTTACGTACTACCATCAGCAAGTTCTTTATACATAGAAGGTACTATAACCGCATTCAACAGAGAAACAAAAGCAGAGGTAAAAAGTATTCTTTTTACGAATAACCCCATACTTCATCTATTTCAAGATATTCGATATGAACTAAATGGAATTGAAATTGATAAAATAAAAAACGCAGGAGTTACCACGACTATGAAATCTCTTGTATCTATGAATGAACTGGAAGCATCCATGTCTAAGTTATGGGGATTTAATGTCAACGGAACAAAAAACACGCATGGTACATTTTCTGTGTCTATACCTTTAAACAAAATTCTAGGGTTTGCTGAGGATTATAACAAAATCATTATTAATTGTAAGCATGAACTTATTCTCTTAAGATCCAACACTAATTTGAATAGCGTTAAACTAAATGCGAATGAATACATAGACAATATTACTATATCTAAAATAGTATGGCGCATGCCTCATGTTAAAGTGTCTGATCGGGAAAGATTAAACTTACTCAAATGTTTGGAAAGAGATCGTGCCATTCAGGTAGCATTTAGGACTTGGGATTTGTATGAATATCCGCTCTTGCCAGAAACGTCAAAACATTCTTGGTCTATCAAAACGTCATCTCAAATTGAAAAGCCCCGTTACGTTATAATCGGATTGAAAACAGACCGAAAAAATCATGCTGATAAAGACATAACACAATTTGATCACTGTAATTTGAGAGATGTTAAGGTTTTCTTGAATTCAATCTACTTTCCGTACGAAAGTTTTGATGTTAGTTTCTCGGCTGAAAAGTTTGCTATATTATACGAACAGTATGCGAAATTTCAGCAGTCTTATTATAACCGTCTACAAGCGCCGTTGCTAAGCCCTCAAGATTTTAAAGATATAGCTCCTTTATTTGTTATCAACTGTTCTCGTCAAAACGAAACCTTGAAAACCGGTTCGGTAGATGTAAGAGTTGAATTGGAGTGTGAATCAGATATACCAAAGAACACCGCAGCTTATTGCCTTATTTTAAATGACAGTATATTTGAATATAAGCCTTTAAGTAATATTACGAAAAAAGTATCATAAATATCATAATGCAACATATATTTGTAGACCTTCAAGGGTTTAAAACAAAAGAAAACGAATTTATTGTCAAAGAATTTTCATACAGCACGTTGGAATACACACAAGTTTTTTTAATAAAACCCCCCTTTCCATTTTCTAAATTAACGGAAAGTGAAAAAAGGCAGATAAGATGGGTAGAAAAACATTTAGGTATTTTGTGGCACGAGGGTTATATTGACTATAAAGAATTTAAAAGACTAATTGGTACCCATATAAAAGATAAAACGATCTATGTGAAAGGTATGGAAAAAGTTCAATGGGTTAAAAATTTATATCCAAATTGTACCGTTTTAGAGTTAGGTGAAAAAAATGTACCTAATTTACAAGAGCTGTATAAAAATATTGTTTGCCTGAGTGTATTTATAATTGTGTATATCATAAGAAAAGTTGTGCGGTTAGAAATGTTATATGTATCAAAAAATGGTATTTAGACAATTTACGAATCTAATCTTAATTTGTATCAAAAATGTATTTCTTAAAATAAATGTTGGTTATTACTTTTATTAGAATTTTCTTTTTATCCCATTCTATATAAATATTACTTATTACCAACTAACAAGTTTTTCATAGTGGTTGATTGTTATTTTTTAAAATGTTTAACTTTGAAGTGACTGAATAAGAAAAACTTATTAGTTAGTATGAATATGATATATAAATAAAACGCCAAAGTACTCACATAATATTTATTAATAATTTAATATTAAAATACAACTTTAATAACTAGTACTGTAACCGCAAATTTTTTTTGAAATTTTATTTATTAATGCCTCTGTGCCATCAATAATTTCATCATAACTATCACTCGCAACATACTGCGCGCTTAGTAATACATTTTCGCTTTGCTCGTCGTTTTGATCCGTTATGCCTTCTTTGATGTCGATTATTTGAATTTTCACCAGTTTATTGCCTTTGCTGGCCTCATTATTTATCACGAAAGATGGTGGATGTCCTAGACTCCTTTTCACTATTTTATTATTAACGCTGACTTTATTACGTTTCTTGGCTTTAGGGTTTTCAATGGTTTTCTTAATTTTTTTATATAAATCACTATCATCAAATTCCTGGGGTAGCTCAAACTCTTGTGCGTATTGTGAAAATGCAATTTGAGTGTCTTCGTTGTCTGCCATTTTTGAAAAATCTAAAATAGAAACCGTAAAAATTAGTAACATATAATAATTGAATGTGTTACGATTCTAGACAAACTACGATGCACAAATGTAAATTTTGATGTTTGTCTTATTTATGTTTGATCTTTTTATGACCATGTCTTGCAAGTGAAATTAAAAACAATTTCATAAAATCTTAATTAAAATGGCTTAAGTTTGTAAATAATATAACAAGATAAGTAAGAAAAAGTAACTTACAAGGTTGATGTTCAGGATTGTCAGGAGTAATATTTGTCGGCGTTTGATGCTATCCAAGTGTTAGAAGAATTTAATTTAACGCGCTTATAAAGGTTTACAAATCATAACTCAGCGAAATTCGAATGCGCAATAATGCTATATGATAACTTCACACGTGCATACCTCAAACAACATATTTTGATTCAGGTTCGAACCTGTCGTACTTTTATTAATTGTATCATGTAGGTATCTATGACATAAGTAGATTGAAGCTTAGGTGTGCGGGAAAATTACTGTCTCATCATGCATAACAGTCGTAACAGCCATAGGAAATACAAATCGAATTTATAGGATGGTAATAGAGGTGTGGTAAACAATTGTAGTAAGTATTAATGTTTGTTTAGCTCTTATGCATGCTGGATCAGAAAATGGTAATAAAAATGAAAACAACAACATGATAAGACAAAACATTTATTTATATAAAATCATATTTAAAAAAAATATATACAAAATTATTCATACACAATTGACAATTCGTAGGATTTCTCTAACGTAGAGTAGTAACTAATACAAAACTTAAAGATAGATTTAAACTAAGTTACATTTGTAGTTTCTAGAACTTATCTATTAAACAATATTGAGTTATGCCCCCAAGCTTTTGTTGATATTTGGTTGTCACAAATCAGACGTTTATCATCTTTAGCTGAAAGTGCAATTTTATTCACACTTTGTGTAAATATCTCATGCTTAATTGACTTGAATAATACATTTCTTCTTTTAGTTACATTTCTTACAAATAGTGTTATTTCGTAATCGGAAATCCCAAAATCGCGTACAACGGACTTTTTCACTCCTTTAGCTTTTTTAATAACATCATCGGTGGTTTTAATAGAATATACCTTTGATCGCAGCCCTACGAATTGTATAACCATTTCTCCTTTCATTTCATCCTTAAAAAGTCCTGGTACTTTTTTATTTTGAACCGGTAACGAAAATTTATTATCAACATCGTAACAACTAGTATCGAAATAAGACAAAAAATGCGTTTTTAAATCTTTAAAATAGTCTTTGGTCTGTATATAATACACAAAACTATCTGTATCCGTGTAGCACATTTGCACACGATCTTCATAAAAACGTTTAAATACTGAGTAATGAAAATCATACATATGACTTTTAGATAACTCTAAAACCGTGAAACCGATGTAAATGGGTTTATTCAAAATTATGAGATCTGGTTTCAATTGCACTGCAACTAAATTTTCATTAAAAACAGATACACTGTGAAAATTAGGCCTTGCAATCAACTTATCGGCTGTAATTTTCTTTTTTGTTTTGTTATTATTGTCGGCCCACTGATTAACTAAACGCACATTTACCCTTTTCTCGTTATTTTCTAAAGTCTTACCAAATATACTATTATTCATCAATTTACAAAAGTCCTGTTCAAAAACAGACGATGTCATTTGACGTAACTTTGTATTCATATCAATATATTGTTTTAAATAAGGGGCCTGTTTGAATGTTATTACTCTGTGTATCTTTTTTAATTTTAAACCATGTTTAAGACAAGTTTTCAAATGTGTATAATGAATCACATACGAGTATTTGTCATATAAATTAGGTACAAGTTTGGATTGCGTTCCACCTGGCGGAATACATTTTTCGGGACAAAATGGCAAATCGTTATGTTTATCATGTAAATCTTTAGGGTAAATAATATCCACCTCAAGAATATAACCATAATCCGAATCATCAGGGATTTGTGAGATATTTAAAGCACTTATTTCATGGTTTTCTAGAAATCTAAAGTGTGATAAAGGCAAGTACTGGCACATACTGTAACCATATAAATTATTACAGTCGATATAAATAAGGTATGAGTCCATCTGGGTTGGATCATAGTGAGGTAAGTATATATTATTAGCTTTAGCATATCGTCGAGAGACCATACAGACTCCACCTCTTATTCCAGATTGGATCATTCTCAGCATATTAAAGTCATCTATAAGCTCTAATTCTATTCCAGTTTTCAGAAGCATGGCATCAAATGATAAACTAGGTGTAGTTAAATAAAAAGCGGGGTCCAAGTCATAGTGCCGCTTGCATGTAGCGCGAAACTTTTCAAATATATCGGTCAATAGAAGAACATCTGTTTGCAAATAAAGGTCTGTGTACTCGCCTAAATTACGAATTTTAAACTGGTTCCACACTAATTGCGCATGGTCATAATCTTTTTCAGAAATTGTTTCATTAGTAAGCGAATTGGAAAAGGAATCAATACATGGAAGATATTGTTCTTCAAATTTTTGCCATTTATTCATATACTCATAAGGAAACACGCCTTTTCGTGTAAGTAATTGAAATTCATCATCATTACAAAAATACTTACGCAAATGAACAAAGTCAGTTTTTTGCATAGTTTTAGTTAGTTTGTCTAAACTTGTATTTAAAAATTTGAAAGAATCTACGAAACGAAGCTGAAAATATTCGTTCTCGATGGGAATAAATTTAGTAAAAGAAATATAGTTTTCCTTGGTTTTAGGCACAACTTTTACGTCTCCGGGTGCCTCACCCAATTTTTTAATAAATAAATGACAGTCATAACCAGATAGATTATGGAAAAATATGGGTACAAAACATGGACGCTTATATTGCAAGTTGCATAGGCTATGTGCTGCTCCGCGATATCTTCCTGTAATATGACAGTGATCTCGAACCCGATCAGAAAATAGAAAATGGTTACAAATATGACATTGTTTGGCGTTCAAAAAGTTTAACTCGTCATTCTCGTTGAATATTATTTGATTATTTTTGGTCATAACTCTATAAATTTTACTAACATCTTCATAGATTGCACCAATAAATCTGTCGACACAATCAGTACCGCGATAAGAGACATAGCGATTCTGACTTGGATCTGCATTACAAACAATATAATATCCAAATGCAGCCGGTATATGATGATGCAAAGTAAACGTGTTAGACATATTGGTAGTATCGGTTGAATCAGTATCATAATTACTACTACTACTTTCAGGTATCTCGGTTGGTTGTAGCAATGATTCGAAATCTGCATATATCACGAATGGAACATTCTGTTTACGATCAAAATTTTTGAATTTAATTACTGTTCCCTTCTCTGGTAAAACGGTAACTATCCCTGTACACAAGTGGTTTACTAGTTCTTCCTGTTTTATAAAAAATAACAGACAGGTTTCACAAAAGTATATCTTACTATTATGTTTCGTTATTTGTTTACGCACAAGACGACTCAAGTCTTTGATCAGAACATAATGCGGTGGGTGACTACCATCATCCAATAAAAGCAAATTTATATGTTTTCTTTTTTTCTGACAACTGGATATATCAGACTTGTAAAGGGGGCCAATAACAGTTTTATTATTTTTTAAACCAAAAATCGTCAATGAAATCGTTGGGTTATGCTTTTCAAATATTCTAATGTCATTAAATGTGATCGGAAAAGTAATCTGAGAAATATTCAAAACGTCACGAAAATTAGGATAAGATGATACTCTTTCAGGGTGTTTGATAGAGGGATACAAAGCGGCTGTTACACACCATAAAAAACAACATTGATCGTCGTTTTGTATATTTATACAAGCTTTTTTGTTTTTAATGAATTTTGGCAGGTCAACATAGCTTGAACCCTGTAATGGTTGATATTTGTTTATGTTAATTTCTAAATGTGAGCTACTAACAAAAGCCCACCCACTATCACGATCCTGAAATTCCTCAATTTTTTTCTTTAAACAGTTCACAAGCTCGTAAAACAGTGCTTCAAAATCATAACTTAGATATAAAATTTTATTTTTAGTTCCAAACGACTTGATCGATTGACTATTATCTTTAAACATTAAAAACGTTCCAAAAAGCTCAAAATTAACTTTTACGCACGTATGTTTCATAAGTGAATAATCTAAAAGCTGCTTTATTTTGTTTCGACTAGAGTTCATAAATGCATCGATAGATCCGAGACTTGACTCGTTTTTTGCTGATATGCGATAAGTTACAATACGCCTCCGGAATGCTGACTTTACGACTTCAACGCCATCGTTAAGTACTTTAACAGAACCAGCAATTGTTTTGTGCTTATTGCTTCGAAGATGACCTACCCAATTCTTTTTTTCTACAGACGTACTACACGGTACACAAAAAGGCATAATGAAATGATAATAATAACACGAAATATGTAACTAAACGTACGTCCTAACTAAACTAGAGTACTTCTAAATAGTTAATTGTTTAGTGAATAGAATCAGGCGTTACTTTGCGGAAATCCATACTAATTAAAACCAAAATATTACTTTGCTAATCCGCGAAAAGATAACGTGCTAGTCAATCAGTGCTAACCCGTTATACTTACTTGCGTATTTTTACATGCAATTAATATTCCCACCCTCCCACCGCAAAAATAAATACGCAAATAAATATAACAAACCACCACCAAAAGAATAAACCTCGACACGTGTTTCGCCTCTCTACGAGGCATCCTCAGGAGTTGTTGACGGTCTGACGTCCGGCAACGGAATGACCTGTCTAGAATGGTCGGCCATATTTATACCTTGACCACTCCCCCTACCGTGCAAGTGTGAGTGAGATGGAAAAATTCGTAATAACGGCGATGACGCAACATTCAATTGTTCGTTAAGAATCATGCCCCTATTGTTGTACCTAATTATTTCCAGTTGTTCCAGAACACCCAAACGCAATCCCTTTTCGCAAACATGTAAAATATCAAAAGAATGATTCTCAGATAAAGTGTGACCTGTATCTAATAAGTGCTTTGCAAAATTGGACTTCTCTGGATGGTTATGTCTATATGACGCAACATGCTCTTTATACCTAGTAGTGAAACTACGGCCCGTTTGCCCCACATACACTTTATTGCAATCGTCACAGGTAAGCTTATAAACTCCAGACTTTTTCCCATTCTCGATCTTATCTTTGCCATTGCAAAGCTTCGAGTGCAAAGTATTATTTGTCTTAAAGGCCACAGGAATGTCGTTAGACTTAAAAATTTTGTAAATTGCATCAGACAACTTGCCAACATAAGTTATGCTCGCTTTATATTTCTTAATCGGTTCAGAGGATCGTGCCGCATACAACATAGTGTTGACCATACTATTCCGCTTTTTCCTGATGATACCATCCACAACAGACTTATCGTAACCATTCGAAACTGCTAAGTGATAAATATTATTTAATTCAATCTGATAGTGTTCATCAGAAAGAGGCACAGTCAACATTCTATGCACATAACAATGAAAAGCAGCCAACTTATGCTGCCACGGATGCGTGGAAGAAGCCGGGATAACTGTATCGGTATGTGTAGGCTTACGGTAAATTTTGAACTGATGCCTGTTGTTTACTTTAGTGATTGTTAAATCTAGAAAATTCAATGAGTTGTCTTGCTCTAGTTCCTTTTTAAACTTAATTTTTGGATGCTTACCATTAATTTCAGCAATAAATGCATCCATCAGGCCCATACTACCCGTCCAACAAATAATCAAATCATCCACGTATCTAAAATAGTATAATATATTATTGTTGCCCACAATATGCTGGTTCTCAAAATGGTCCATAAAAATATCAGCCATTAAAGGACTTAGTGGTGAACCCATAGCCAAACCATCACTTTGCAAATAATACTGTCCCCCAAATCTGAAATAATTTTGTTTCATACAAATCGCTGTTAGATCAAAGGCAACGTTTACATCCAGGGGAAGTAGATGAATTGATAGATCTAACAGCGATTTGTATGAAACAAAATTATTTCAGATTTGGGGGACAGTATTATTTGCAAAGTGATGGTTTGGCTATGGGTTCACCACTAAGTCCTTTAATGGCTGATATTTTTATGGACCATTTTGAGAACCAGCATATTGTGGGCAACAATAATATATTATACTATTTTAGATACGTGGATGATTTGATTATTTGTTGGACGGGTAGTATGGGCCTGATGGATGCATTTATTGCTGAAATTAATGGTAAGCATCCAAAAATTAAGTTTAAAAAGGAACTAGAGCAAGACAACTCATTGAATTTTCTAGATTTAACAATCACTAAAGTAAACAACAGGCATCAGTTCAAAATTTACCGTAAGCCTACACATACCGATACAGTTATCCCGGCTTCTTCCACGCATCCGTGGCAGCATAAGTTGGCTGCTTTTCATTGTTATGTGCATAGAATGTTGACTGTGCCTCTTTCTGATGAACACTATCAGATTGAATTAAATAATATTTATCACTTAGCAGTTTCGAATGGTTACGATAAGTCTGTTGTGGATGGTATCATCAGGAAAAAGCGGAATAGTATGGTCAACACTATGTTGTATGCGGCACGATCCTCTGAACCGATTAAGAAATATAAAGCGAGCATAACTTATGTTGGCAAGTTGTCTGATGCAATTTACAAAATTTTTAAGTCTAACGACATTCCTGTGGCCTTTAAGACAAATAATACTTTGCACTCGAAGCTTTGCAATGGCAAAGATAAGATCGAGAATGGGAAAAAGTCTGGAGTTTATAAGCTTACCTGTGACGATTGCAATAAAGTGTATGTGGGGCAAACGGGCCGTAGTTTCACTACTAGGTATAAAGAGCATGTTGCGTCATATAGACATAACCATCCAGAGAAGTCCAATTTTGCAAAGCACTTATTAGATACAGGTCACACTTTATCTGAGAATCATTCTTTTGATATTTTACATGTTTGCGAAAAGGGATTGCGTTTGGGTGTTCTGGAACAACTGGAAATAATTAGGTACAACAATAGGGGCATGATTCTTAACGAACAATTGAATGTTGCGTCATCGCCGTTATTACGAATTTTTCCATCTCACTCACACTTGCACGGTAGGGGGAGTGGTCAAGGTATAAATATGGCCGACCATTCTAGACAGGTCATTCCGTTGCCGGACGTCAGACCGTCAACAACTCCTGAGGATGCCTCGTAGAGAGGCGAAACACGTGTCGAGGTTTATTCTTTTGGTGGTGGCTTGTTATATTTATTTGCGTATTTATTTTTGCGGTGGGAGGGTGGGAATATTAATTGCATGTAAAAATACGCAAGTAAGTATAACGGGTTAGCACTGATTGACTAGCACGTTATCTTTTCGCGGATTAGCAAAGTAATATTTTGGTTTTAATTAGTTAATTGTTTAACACGATCTAATGTCCTTATTTTAAACCACCGATGATGTTATTAATAGCATATTTATTTATTTATTTATTTGGAAAGCAAACAGAAATAAGTGAGCAGGAGATAAGTTTACAGAGACACACTAAGGACATTCACTTATTTCCTTAACAGCTCTCACTAAAACATATATAACAGGAATATACTACACTTAACTACTCTTAAGGTACTAAATACAATTGTTAATTTACTAACACTACATAGACGCTAAGCTTATCAAACAGAATGATGGTTACTAAGAGAGGAAGAGACACAGTAAAAAATAAAAATAAAACAGTAACGACTAACACGACTATTGTACAATAACTAGGTACTATAAGTATGTAGTATGCGTATGTTCACTCATGCATTAAAGTAAGAAGGTAGATCTCTTATTAACTATCCATTGCCAATTTCAGTATTTTTTTCTTAAATTGCAGTTTACTATTATTAAAGATGTCGACTGAAACCCACAATTTATTGTACTCATCACAAATACGGTGCAAAGGTGCGCGAGCGCCAGCGTGGCTCGAGGACAACGGGACGGCAAAAGAGGCGAGGGATCGCAATGAGCGCGCGCTACGTGTAGGGACTCTAAAGTGAAGTTCCTCAAGAAGTTCAGAACTTTTATAACAGCCCGAGCAAATATTAAATAGCGTTGTCGCGTCAGCCATTTTACGCCGAGCTTCAAGAGTTGGAAGGTTATATTTTTCAAGAAGAGCAATGTAGGACATTTTTTTACCTGTTAGTCTACGGTGCATTGACCTCAGGAACCGCTTTTGCACCATTTCAATAGCATTGGAATATTTGTTATATTTGGGGTTCCATATTACGGAGGCGTACTCGAGATATGGCCTTACAAGTGCCTTAAAGAGCTTTAGGTAGGACGAGGCAGTCTTAAAAGGTTTTGTTGAACGTAATACAAATCCTAACATACGCATAGCTTTGGAGACAATATTATCAACATGAACATTAAAATGCAGTTTATCGTCATATAATACGCCCAGGTCACGACATTGATTTACCTTCTTTATTTTGGTATTTCCAATACTATACTCGGACTTGACAATGTTTTTGTGGTTCTTAGTAAAGGTTATTTGCATACATTTGTCTACAGCAAGTTGCAGTTTGTTACGCTGACAATAGTTGAGAAATGAATTTAAATCACTTTGGAGCATGGTGGAATCATTTTCATTTTTGATGGCTTTGTAAATTTTGAGGTCATCAGCAAACAAAACAAAGCTACTATTCTGAAAGCAATGCAAGATGTCATTAATAAAAATAACATACAACAGTGGTCCTAATATTGATCCCTGTATTACACCGGATGTGACGTCAGTTTCCCTCGACTTAAAGCCATTAACAACAATGATTTGAGTTCTATTGGATAGGTAGGATATAAACCAACGAAGGAGGTTACCACGAATACCATTGAAGGCTAGCTTTTTCAGTAAGAGCAGATGGTCAACTTTGTCAAAAGCTTTGCGAAAATCAGTATATATGACATCCACTTGCTGCCTCGCATCCATAGACTTGAACAAGTAATTACTGTAAAGCAGCAAGTTTGTGACAGTGGACTTATTTTTCATGAATCCATGTTGCTCAGGTAGAAGAGTACTTTCAACGGAAGGGTAGACAATGTCATGTACGAGACCCTCGAAGAGTTTAGGGATACAAGATTGAACCGAGATGGGTCTATAATTTGAAACCTGTGTTTTAGAGCCCGATTTATGTATGGGAGTTACATAAGAAACTTTCCAACGCTGTGGAAACGTGCCCGCCAAAAGACATTTGTTAAAAATTATGTGTAACGGGCTAAGTAAGGAATGAGCCGTATTTTTTATAAAATAGGGATGGATTCTGTCTGGCCCAGCGCCCTTATTGGCGTCAATAGTTTTGATCTTTTTAAGGATATTAGATTTAGTTAATATTACGTCGGCTACTTGTACGGCCGATTCAGAAAAGGGTATTTTTTCAAGGTCATCGTAATCAATTGAGAGACATGGTTCGAACACCGATTTAAAGAAGTCCGAGAACATTTCCACCATTTCTTCCGGAGAATCCGATATCTTGTCATTATGGAGCATCTGGGGTGGGTACTCAGATGACTGACTTTTTAATGATTTTATGTATGACCAGAACGGTTTTATGTTATTACGTAAAGACTTCTCGGTATTAGAAATATAAACATTAAAACAGTGCGATAACAATTTTTTACAACGAGCTCTGAGAAGGCAGTACTCAGAATAATCAGCTAAGGAGCCATAAACTTTCCAACGGTGCCATATTTTTCGTTTTCTTTTAAGGGTGTTTTTTAATGCCGGAGAAAACCATGTAGGGTATTTAGATGACTTATTATTTACTAACGGTACGTTGTTATCAATTATGTCGAATAGGAGAATGTAAAAACGGTCAACAGCGTCATCCGGGCTTAGATGAGAAAGTTCAGATTCCCAATCGATTTTATTAAGTTCATCGGATATGTTTGTATAATTAGCCCTATGGTAATTAAATTTTGGTACTTGCACCTTTGGGAATGCGTTTGATGTCGAAAAGTCTAACGAAAATTGAATAGGAGGGTGGTGCCTGTCTACATTAGAAAGCTCGATCTCAGGTTGAGTAATCTTGCAATGAGTATTACAGAATAACAGATCCAGTATTTTATTATTCGCGTTTCTGAGCATGTTGTATTGACTTAATCCTAGAAATTTAGTGGTATCTAATAACGTTTTCTCGCTTTGGCCCAAGTTGTCGCTGGCTACCAAAAATTCAGACCCACCCGTAGAATGAGTCCAACAAATGTCTGGCAGATTAAAGTCACCTACTATGCAAATATCACAATCATAGTTCATAAAATTAGACTCCTCTATTTTACTAACATACGGATTATATATAGAGTTATTAGATTTAGGAGGAATGTAAACTCCATTTACTACAAGTTTTCGTCTAGGTGTCAAAATTTCTATAAAAATACCTTCCACATACACTGATTCCCAATCTAGTCTACGGTTTACTTTTAGATATTTCTTGGTAGCTATGAGCACCCCTCCCCCGTCCTTTTTTGGCGTACCCGCCAAATCTCTATCGCGCCGAAAAACATTGTATGAATTATCAAACAATTCAGAGTCATTGATTCCGGGCCTCAGCCATGTTTCAGTCAACACAATTATATCATAGTTACACTGTAGTATGTTTAAGCGCACTTCTATAAGTTTCGATCTAAGTCCGCCGCAATTTTGATAATAGAACGTTATTTTATTTCTCGTAATTTTTAATTAATATGAAGTAACAATAACTCAGATATACAACTATAATGGACGGTACATATATGCGGCCGAGGACTTGTTTAGCTAGTCTTAGTAAAATACAGGTATGTGCGCTTGTTACATAAGGTATTATTTGTAATATTATAGAAGTTAACACAGGAAGTCGAAACAACATTAGTGAGATAATAAGTGGTGTGTAGATAATAGGACATTGGCTTCGATTTAAACAACAGACAATATAAATAAAATAAGCATTATGTGTTACTATTGTAGTATTTGGCAAAGTATAGGCAGTTAAAAATTCAAATGGTACTAGAGAACTTTGACCGAACCGTCATAGCTTTGATAAGTCGGTCTCACTACGAATAACGAGCACCCGTGAATTATCATCTTTACGGACGAGAATCGTAGCATTCTTAATCCAAACATATTTATAGTTTTTATTCTTTGCTTCCAGTCTAGTCCGAGCATATAAAATCTTATTTTTTAAGGTGAGATGTTCATTTATATAAATACGTCTACTGGCAATAGCGTCGTCAAGGCCCGCGCCGCCCGCGCCTGCCGCCGCGTCCATCAGCTGGCCCGCGGTGAGGCTGCGGCGCGCACGCATCGCCGCTATCACGTCGTCTCTCAAGCGGCGAGAGCACAGTTCCACTACAATGTTCTTGGGACGTTCGCTCGAGGCGTTGTGGGCCACTCTATGTACCGTCCTTATGGTCTCGCTTGGTATGGGCACAGCGAGTACTTGTCCAATTGCAGTAACAATGTGTAGCAGGTTTTCCGATTTTCGTTCCGGCAAATTTTGAATTTCCAAGTTTCACTGGCGCGATTTCTGGTCAAGGTCATTCTGCACGTCACGTAATGCACTTAGTTCAGTACGAAGAGCAGCATTCTCCTCTTTCACTGCTTCAAGGTCCGATGGAGTTGTTATTACCTACTCAGAACGGTTGACGAATGCAAATTATATCTCATGAATGTAGAACGCTATTCAAAACATGGATAAGCCCACATGGTTAACAAAAATGCTCCATAAAACTAAGAAAATACCACTTAAAAAAATACAAAAAAATTGCATGACATGTATGTAGTTAATTTTTAAGTCCAATTAAAGAAAATGCAAATTTCACTTTAGAATAATATATCTTTTGTCTGATTTAAGTGATCTGTATCTTGTTAAATATTAAATGAGAATATATAGAAAATCTATAATGTTTAAAATTACTATAAACATATAATTGTGTGTCTAGATAACAAACACGATCTATTTTTTAGTGCATTAATCAAAGTCGTATCCATATTATACTGTCACTAACTTGCATTGGCCATCTATCCTCTTATAAGTACCTAACGTAAAACATGCCATTGTATTACAATAATAAAACAGTTTTTTTGTAATCAACAGTTAATTACATTTGTTAAGTTGTTTAATTAAAAAGAAATGTCTGTGTAATATCGGTTTCTGTGTACTGACTAATAGTTTTTGTAATTAGTAAAATAAACAGGCTCACAATCTTCAAAAATATTGAATGCTTGACCCAAGAACTTTTGCATTTGATCCCACTCTGGAGAATTCAAATCACATTGCAATTTGACAGATGCCAATGCCTTTTTATAGCGTTCTTCAGGGTTAGTCTTTTGATAATCATCGATAGTATACACTTTAAGATCAATAAAATAATTACCGGCTGTTATTGTAGTACGTCGAGAGGAGCCCGTAGAAACGCGACTTGTAAATGTTGATGTCGTCTTGATGGCTTTCAAATTAGGGTCACCGCTGATTTTCTCCTCTTCTCGTATGATTTTAAATATGTCCGTTTCAGCTGGATTCTTCGAAGAACTGAAATAAAGATATATTATTTAAATGATATTTCTAGCAAACTCATTAAAATATTACAAGAAAGTCACATTCAATCTCTTTTAAATAGTATCATTTAAGTGAATACATACCTAGAATCAGATTTCTTGCTTTTACTGCTCGATGCTTGAACTTTGCTCGAAGTGCTTCTCTTGGGTAAGTAATATAAGACATAAAAACTTATACTATAATATTCATATTATATACGCTCATATTGTATAAGTTTGTTTTGTATACCGTGCAAGGTGTATAACGAACGTGAGATATAACATCAAAATATCTATTTTTGTTAAGTATAACGTTATTTAAGTATAATATCATTGTCTATAACGATCATTATACTTCCTATCCAAATCCAAGACAACAATATAATTTACTGAGCAGCAGTACATGGAATCATGCCGTCCTTGTCACACATTTTAGAGATATAATATTTAAAAAACAAGTTCGCACTGTCCCTCTCACTCGCTACGCTATCATCCCCCGCCATCCCACTCCGACACCTCTCCTCAGATACCCGTCATTACATGTTTTTGTGTTAGTCCGAGTCACACGTATTTTCGCCAAAATAGTGTTCCTCTAAATATCTGTGTGTGTGTTTCGATTGATGAAGTTAGTGTGAGTAATTTTAATATGTCTATTGAGCGCTGAATGATAATAATTATAGAATTAAAACATTATTTGTACTGCCGGCCGCCGCCGTACCCCCGTGCGAAAAATGAATGTTTTTTCGCCACGGCAAGTCTAGTCTCGTTTACAATTCTTGACATGGCTGGTATACTTTAATTTGTAATCGTATTTTCATTTAGCGTGATAAACTCATTACCTAAGAAATCAACTAAGTACGTAATCTTTGCGTTCGTACGAAATCACTTGTTACAACTACCTTATTTTTAGAATAAAATAAGTACGGAGCTATAAATAAATCACAAAATGAACTTTAACCCAGTTATATGACTAATCCAAAATCTAAAGGTTATAGTAATATGTAGATATTACTTACATTTCATGTTTTGAATAAAAAATGGTACATTCATACTATGTAATGTTCGCTCAGTAAATTGTTTACGAATGCGAACACTATATTATTATATTATAATATAGGTATTTATACGTACTACGTAAACGTTTCAAGAAAACGGCCATGTCCGATCTACCCTACCGTGTAATAAAAAAGATAGGTAACAATATTTAATCCTTGCCGATTGGTAATAAGTCCTTATGAACGGTAGCAAATGTGTCTTTGTGCAAATATACATATTCTGTAACCAACAAGTTTAATTACCATCTTATGAAGATACCTACAGGTACCTACATTTATATGTAAAATGAAAAATTTCATTAAATACACAATCTACAAGATACTTGAAGAATAGTTTGACCGACTGTTTAAAGTGTTTAATGCCAGTAACCGATGTATACAACCAGCACGCGCTATGCGTGCTCCGATACCGACATAGTGAATGGATCGTAAGGATTAAAACGGATTAGGTACTTCCTTTAATCGCACATCGCGGTATCGTCGAGTCTTGGGTCCAGTCGGTGTGGTCGCCTCCCTTTGCTCATCAGTTAATCTCCTGCTTTGTGATAACTAGACATTCTTGATTGACAGTATTAAGTACCAATGCTATAATATGCTAAACATCACATAGCCAGTTATTAGTTACTTTCTACAATAGTACCTACTCTATAACGGAGGCGTACCAAGTGTGAAAAAGTTTATCTTTGTACGTGTAAACCTCATGAATGTGCTTACATATTTTTTTTTATACACTTGCACATTATCAACTCAATGTAATTTTAGAATGAAATAAATCATGAACAGAATATAGGTACTTGATTAGTGTAATATTATGGACTACGTCCAATAATAATACTGCTACACGCTAGTACGATAGCGTCGAGGTTCGTTAACCCATGCGTAAATCGTATCGGAAATATAAGTAAAACCTTTTAATGCCAACTGGGATTCAGAATTTGGTAGTTTAAGTAGAGTGAGTACTTTACAAGCCTAGGCATACTATGCAACAAGATGATCATCAAACAGGTAGGTACTCGGTATTAAACGTGTTACCAAATAAAAGTAAATGACAAAAGAAGAGTTTATAATATTGCACATTAATTAACACGTATAAATTAAAATTCATATCACATAAATATTTAGTTAAAAATGAGATGTCGAGACAAAATTTATAGGTTTATAGGTTTAAAGAAATTTTATTACTCATAAGAATTTTACAATTATTTTTAATTTATCCCACTTTAATAGTGAAAAGGCTATCATTACTCCACAATCATTGTGTTGAGAGCTCCGCCTTCACAGCGTTGAGGTTATATTTGCCCCACTTTAATAGTGAAGAGGCTATCTTTACTCCACATTAATTGTGTCGAGAACTCCGCTTCAAGAGCGTTGAGGGTAAATTTGCCCCACTTTAATAGTGAAGAGGCCATCATTACTCCACAATAATTGTGTCGAGAGCTCCGCTTTAACAGCGTTGAGGCTAAATTTGCCCCACTTTAATAGTGAAGTGGCTATCTTTACTCCACATTAATTGTGTCGAGAACTCCGCTTTAACAGCGTTGAGGGTAACTTTGCCCCACTTTAATAGTGAAGAGGCCATCATTACTCCACAATAATTGTGTCGAGAGCTCCGCTTTAACAGCGTTGAGGCTAAATTTGCCCCACTTTAATAGTGAAGTGGCTATCTTTACTCCACATTAATTGTGTCGAAAACTCCGCTTTAACAGCGCTGAGGGTAACTTTGCCCCACTTTAATAGTAAGGAGGCTATATTTACTCCACAGTAATTGTGTCGAGAGCTCCGCTTTCACAGCGTCGAGGTTAAATTTTCCCCGCATTAATAGTGACGAGGCTATCTTTACTCCACATTTATTGTGTTGAAGATTTATGATGATTATTGCGTAATATCGAAATAACATAATAATAATGATTGACTCGCTCTTCGATTGCTTCGTTCATTTGGCTCATCGGTCGCTTCGCTCTTCGGTCGCTTCGCTCTTCGGATGCTACGCTCTTCAGCCGCTTCGCTCTTCGATCACTTCGTTCTTCAGTCACTTCGTTCTTCGGTCTTTACGCTCTTCGGTATGTTTGGTCTGCAGACGCTTTGCTCGTTGTAAATTAAGTCAAAGATATATAACGTTGCTCCACTGTAACAGTGTTGATGCCAATGTAATGTACTTGTCATAGTCTGTATCCAGATCTTTATGTTGACTCCACTTTAATAGTGACGATGTGGCTTTACGTACGTGAAATACAGAGGAGATTTTAGTTATGTTGAAGTAATTTAATTGGTATTAATGCAGCCTAAAATCCTGTTAACAAAATGTACACAAACAGTGCTGTATGACGAGTGAACAATATATGGAAAGAGATATATGTAACCCTTTAAACGATTTTGCATTCAATATTTGACCTGCAGTTAAATATATACCATCTCAACGAGCCCGATTTACCTACTCGTAACAGTCGTAACAAATCCAGTACGATTTGCTTACTGGTTATCTCGGCTCTAAACTTCAGGGGACCGTCGTCGTCGCAACTAACAAGGGCTGCGCCGTGGTTGATGCATACATCCCACGACGCGAAATCAACGCTGGAAACCTCAGCTGAAAACCAATATGCACAATTGTACAACCATGCAACCAGAGTTAAATGCTGTAACCTGTTACATGAATCGCTTTCGCTAAATAGCTAGATTGACAATCGCAATAAAGGATTGATATCCTTAAACAATAATAAAATTAAATATTGTCATTAATTTAAATGCTCTAGGTTGTCATATTGTCTTGCTGTACAGTTATAATAGGGTATTTTCCTACTTTTGAACTGTCAAAACGGTTTGCTAATAATATGGAATTTATATAAAACATTTACATCGTGACGTCACGGTCAACTCACCTAATTTTTATATTTCTATCCGATTTATTAAATAGAACATATTATTGTTGGTTGTGTAGGTATCACAAGAATACTGTGCACGCTGCACAGTCTTATTGTAACGTTAAAAAATGTTACTATAAGTTACTCCTTAAAAGTTAAATTTCAAGTAAAAGCCTTATATTTCGTCCACAAATATAATATCATAATTTAACACCTACCTACACTACAATCTACCAAAGTTTACTTACCACTTGTATCACGTGTAGTCGTCATCGGTCAGATACGTAAGATACGTAAAGAAAGACGACTTATTTATTAATAAAGGTAGTCTATCTATATATATTATTTAGCTATTTACATATTGTTTGAGAATGTGACTGTCTCATTTCAATCAAGGACAGAGAGAATCATACTATCTTTGTCTTACACTAGTACTAGTACCCAAAAGAAAAGGATGAGTATAGTTTTCCTGGTTGTTACTAACTGACAAATTGGTTTGACCAACTATATAAATCTATATTTTAAAGCTGAATTATAATTGAAAAATTGAAAAATTATAAGTTTCAAACCAACACCTACAGGATTTTCTACTAGTCGTTGTCCGGACTTAGTCTAAAAGTATAGAAACTTGATTTCAATGACAACCTTGCAATGAAGAAAAATCTCCTTTACCCACATCTATAAGCTGTGTATAGAAGAGAGTATTTATTGTTGTATTGAATATTCATTGCAAAGTGTCATAAAGTTATATTTTAGTGTCAATACCTACTTAAAAAGACACGCATTCATAGTTAAATCATAACGCATAAAATAATTACATCCAGTGAGTGGTTGGAAAAATCTAAATGATACAAAACGGCTTATTTATAAGTATAGTGTCTGACAGAAAACACACATCCTCAACCGTTGAAGTTATTATAATCTTAAAAATTAAAACATTGTGTACTCGTATTTTAATGAAATTGAAATATCAATAATTATAATGGGTGCAATATTGATTCAGAGCTAACTAAAGATTGAACACACCTTTCAATGGCGTCATGGTTTAAGTACATAAGCAATGGCAAAATTACATTTAAACAACTTACCAATAGGTATTACAATGTAACCAAAGAAAGTTTTATACCTACTTTTTTGTTTTTTACTTTCACCACAAAGGAATATTGATTCAAGTAATTTAAGAATAATAATTTAAGTTAATTAATGACGCCCATCATTATAATATAATATTATTATGATATATATATCTACATAAAATTACACTTGTAGGTAGATACATAATTACAAATTTTTGGTATAAATTAATATGTACCTCCTATGAGACACGTTGTTCTCTTCAGCTGAAATCAGTAATATCAGTAACGGTATACGTAACTTACTGATTTTATATCGATATTTCATTTTATTTTCGCATCTGTATTTAGATACAAGGCTCTGAACATCTGCTCAGTAAATTATATTGTTGTCTTGGATTTGGATAGGAAGTATAATTAATAATCAAACGAACTTACCTGTGAAGTTTGATTACAATTATACGAGTATCCAAATCCAAGACAACAAAGTCCCGCCCCCCAACCCCGAAAATTAAAATAAAATAGTCTCCGTGCATAACACAAAAATATTCACTCTAAAATAATGACGGGTATCTGAGGAGAGGTGTCGGAGTGGGATGGCGGGGGATGATAGCGTAGCGAGTGAGAGGGACAGTGCGAACTTGTTTTTTAAATATTATATCTCTAAAATGTGTGACAAGGACGGCATGATTCCATGTACTGCTGCTCAGTAAATTATATTGTTGTCTTGGATTTGGATACTCGTATAATTGTAATCAAACTTCACAGGTAAGTTCGTTTGATTATTAATTATGTATAACGTTCATAATATCTCAGATTTATAATGTATATTACTCAATACATCTAACACCAAAATGCATAATGCTCGTATAGAATAAACCAGTTCGCAGTTCTAACCTAACCAAACCTACTTTTCTGGCAGCAGTTTGTTTTCTGTAGGGGTCGCAGTTCTAACCTAACCTAACCTACTTTTCTGGCAGCAGTTTGTTTTCTGTAGGGGTCGCAGTTCTAACCTAACCTAACCTACTTGTCTGGCAGCAGTTTGTTTTCTGAAGAGGTCGCAGTTCTAACCTAACCTAATCTACTTTCTGGCAGCAGTTTGTTTTCTGTAGGGGTCGCAGTTCTAACCTAACCTAACCTTTTTTTTTTTTTTTTTTTTCGATGTGGGAATGCCGTTACGCATCGTCCCCCTGGTCCCGAGGTGGGCCCATTGTGGGGGGTATGTGGGACTCTCACCTCCCAGCTCTCTTCAATTATGAAGAGAGGGGAGGAGCCTACCCACTAAACCCACACCGGCGTTTCCCGCAATATGCCGTTTGGGGAGGCGTCCTACATTCTACCAGGACGCCCCCCCGGTATCCCTGGCTGGCTTCCGCCAGGGCACCCGCATCTGAGGAGGGAGGGTCAGAAACGCTTTGACTCTCCCCCCTGACGTGTGAAACCGTGGAGTGTGGGCCCTCTACCCACAGGCCCTACTGTTACGGGGGAAGTTGACGCGCAGCAGCTGCATACTGCGCTCTTCTTCTTCCTCTACGTCTGCGCCTTAGCGGATGCGCGTCTACGTCGTCCTCGCGCAACCGCTCCGCTGCCTCCTTCTGTAGCATCACCATTTCACAGAAGGCCTCCACCTCCTTCCATGCCCTCTCGCTGTGCAACATGGTCGAAACAATGTTGTGCAGCGAGAGGTCCCCTCCCGTCATTCTTTGCCGCTCCGTGTCCCAACGCCTGCATGTTTCGAGGGTGTGCTGGGCCGTGTCGTCTTGGTCACCACATTCGTGGCAGACCGGCGTGGGCTCCCTCTTGATGTTATGCAGGTAATGACCGAAACATCCATGTCCGGTCATTACCTGCGTCATCCTGTAGCTCAGCACACCATGCTGTCTATCAATCCACTGGTCGAGCGACGGGAGGAGCGCCCCTATAGTGCGGACTCCATAGGGGGAGTCCTCCAGGTCTCTCTTCCAGTGCTCCCTCAATCTCTCAACGGCCTGTTGTTGAGCTCTTTCAGCCGCTTCCGGATCAGGGCCTTCTCCGCGCGCTATCGCTTCTGCTCGCACGCGGTATCTTGCGGCTAGCATTTGTGCGTCCAACTCCCAGGGTGACGTGCCTGCCAGTGAACCTAACCTAACCTACTTTTCTGCCAGCAGTTTGTTTTCTGTAGGGGTCTCAGTTCTAACCTAACCTACTTTTCTGGCAGCAGTTTGTTTTCTGTATGGGTCGCAGTTCTAACCTAACCTAACCTACTTTTCTGGCAGCAGTTTGTTTTCTGTAGAGGTCGCAGTTCTAACCTAACCTACCTACTTTTCTGGCAGCAGTTTGTTTTCTGTAGGGGTCGCAGTTCTAACCTAACCTAACCTACTTTTTTGGCAACAGTTTGTTTTCTGTAGGGGGCCCAGTTCTAACCTAACCTAACCTACTTTTTTGGCAACAGTTTGTTTTCTGTAGGGATCGCAGTTCTAAAATAACCTAATCTACTTTTCTGGAAGCAGTTTGTTTTCTGTAGGGGTCGCAGTTCTAACCTAACCTAACCTACTTTTCTGGCAGCAGCTTTTTTTCTGTAGGGTCGCAGTTCTAACCTAACCTTACCTACTTTTCTGGTAGCAGTTTGTTTTCTATAGGGGTCGCAGTTATAACCTAACCTAACCTACTTTTCTGGCAGCAGTTTGTTTTCTGTAGAGGTCGCAGTTCTAACCTAACCTAACCTACTTTTCTGGAAGCAGTTTGTTTTCTGTAGAGGTCGCAGTTCTAACCTAACCTAACCTACTTTTCTGGAAGCAGTTTGTTTTCTGTAGAGGTCGCAGTTCTAACCTAACCTAATCTACTTTTCTGGAAGCAGTTGGTTTTCTGTAGGGGTCGCAGTTCTAACCTAACCTAACCTACTTTTCTGGCAGCAGTTTATTTTCTGTAGGGGTCGCAGTTCTAACCTAACCTAACCTACTTTTCTGGCAGCAGCTTTTTTTCTGTAGGGTCGCAGTTCTAACCTAACCTTACCTACTTTTCTGGTAGCAGTTTGTTTTCTATAGGGGTCGCAGTTATAACCTAACCTAACCTACTTTTCTGGCAGCAGTTTATTTTCTGTAGAGATCGCAGTTCTAACCTAACCTACTTTTCTGCCAACAGCTTGTTTTGTATAGGGGTAGCAGTTATAACCTATTTAGTATATCATACGCTATTATATTTTATAATAATTATACTAAAAGATAGTATATACTATGATCGATATACGTTATGTATGTTATATAAAATGAATTTATAGTATTTGAGTGTTATATAAAAAATCATTATACAGAATGAGTATTATGTTAATTTACCGTTATTCCTAATAAAAATATTGATTTTGATGTTATAGCAAACGTTCATTATATCTTGTGAATGTTATTAATATGAAATTATATATTATGTAGTTATATCTCATGGGACGCACCCCTTCTCTTTTTGGTGGGGGGCGATGGTGATGGGGTGCGCCGTTGTTGGTTAATCAAATCAAATTCGGACCTGATGAAATAAAAATAAAAATTAGCGTACTTAAATATTAAATGTAACTTTAAATACTACATTACATTCATAGAATTCATTAGTTACCTGGATGTCGGAGACACCTTTCTTTTCTTTAAATTATTTGTAGTCTTTTTCTTAAGGTCAGGCGAAGGCGTACGTACATGAGCGGAATATTCAGAGTCGGACCTTCAAAACAGAAATAAACCAAAATTATGCAACAATACTTTTAACATATTTCAGAAAAATAAATTATCAAAGTACTTACTTACATTTTAAACGAAGGTCACAGCGGCTTCACTTAACAAACAACGAACAGCTTCGATACGGTATGCAGAATATTTAAGAAATAAATGCATAAAAACAGTATATTTGTTCGTTTTATAATGAAATATTTGATGAGTAGATATTTTACCTAAATATAAGATTATATGACTAAAGAACCATGTTCGTGTATTCAAATTTAAACCTAAATGTAAGCATTATTTACCAAGTATAAAATAATACAGATTGCGTACATAACTGCACATACTTAGTCTTCAAAATATGTTTATTTCTTGTTTTGCACAAAGCGCCGACAAAGTATCAAATTATCTAATGAAACCGTCGATTGCATTAACTCGTATTTCAACACCTTACAACGTGTTCATGTATATTAAACCCAAAGAACATTTTATTTAAATAAGTAATTATAATCATCATCATCGTCTTTCCCGTACATTCATTAGAAATCAGAAATAATTTATTTGTATTGATACAGTATGTTACAATATATGGTGTTACAGATCTTGTTGTACACCTAGCTTGCATGCAAGCGTGCAAATTCATCATCATAATCATAAATTTAAATAAATATAAAATGTCAAATTGAAATAATTAACATAATAGGCATATCACAATACAATTAATAACTAAATATCACTAATTTGAATATTGCTGGTATTCGAGATACGACTCTCTATTCCCTATTAAACACATTACTATAACCTACAAGTGAAAATAATGAAGAAATATTAACAGTTTCTCACGGCATATCTATTAAAAACCTTGAATGTTAAACCTAAACTATCAGTTATTATTTACTCTTTGCTGAGCTCTATATACCTACATATTTATTCAAACTTATACATTATTGAAATTGTAATAGGGAAAATTTCAAGTTTCGTTAAACAATAAAATACTATCACAAAACATAACGCACCTATTTAGACAGTCGGGTAATAAATATTTCTTAACTTGTATCGTGGTACAGGGTCGCATTGGTAAACACGCTGACACAAAATAAATAAAACAATGCTCGAATACTTCGAATTGAAATGTGATCCGTTATAGCGTGAGTAACGATACAGAGGCGTCATGTGTAGGTACTAATTGTTATTGTTACGTTGAAAATATTTTTAAACTATTGTTCCTATATGGAAAATAATGAACTAATTCAGTACGAGTTTTATTTACAAATCATGTTTATCGAGGTAATTTTCCTAGTTAGGTAAATTAGTATTATATTTTGCTAAAGGTTTTCAGACATTAAAATTATAGCTTAATCAAATGTCAATGTAATTAGAGTTAATTGGAAATCATACTTTAAAAGTGTAGAAACATTTCTGAGGTTTACCCTACAAAGGTTGAAACAGTAACCAGTCTGTTTATTTTGTTCTTTGATCTGTTTAATTAAATATCAACACACGCTTGACTCTATCGTATCCCATGCTTTGTCTCTTGTTTATTGCTTGCCAAGCTTGAAGTAAAAGAAGGACGGAAGCTTCGACTATTTACGATTAACGAACACGGTTTCGAGTGTTAATTCACCCGTACTGTATTTCACCGTGTATTCACATATACCTATGAAACTTATGACTAAAATAAAATGTAACTTTATTTTTCAATAAGTAAGACTGATTTTGCATTAACCAAATTTTATGATTTGACTATTTAGCATCATGCAACGAAGTTTACGTAGTTTTATAAATGAATAATATATTTTAAACTTTAATATGATTAGACTAAGATTTAAACTGATATGTTCTCTAACAAAACTGAATTCAATCGTCACATTTACGTCATAGGACGTCATAGGTATTGACCAATAGGGTGCTTGGGTCTGCATCGCGCTTTTAAAGTTTTTTGAATCGTTTGTATAAATACAAATAACATTGATATAGCTCTCGGAGAATCCGTGGCTATTACAACCGCTAGTTCACGGTGACTCTTACCATCTCAATGTTGTGAGGTCTGGCCAACCTTGCGAGATTGGTTTGGTAACGCGGTGGCGTGTGCATATCATGCTTGGTTTTAATAACCCTACCTTGGGCAGGGCATGTATGCACGACACACTTCAACGCGGTGGCGGTTAAACACAAACACGCGGTAGCGTATACAGTATCCTGCTTGGTTTTAATAACCCTACCTTGGGCAGGGCAGGTACTGTACTATACAACGGTTTATCCATGCTATAGCGGTTGATAGTATGGGTAACCGATCCACGTTCACATCAAAGTTTCTGGCCAATTCTGCGATGTGATACTGTGACAAACACCGTAATAAACCTAGCCCGGCAAATCTCTACCCGTTGCAAATCTGGGCAATGATGGTGCGTTACGAGATCCTGTTCGAATCAGAACAAGATCTGGTGGGTACAATGCTAGCTAGTACCCGTTGTGTTAAGCCTTTTGCACTTTTTAAAAAAAAAATTTTTAATAATCAACTTAAGCGAAACCTAAACGATGACTTTAACGAGTTGTAATGCAATTTGGATTTTACATTCAAAATCAACTTTGGATTCTACCCCACATCGGATCATCAACAACACAAAAACTGTAGACGATTATGGATACGTATTAGGAACCATCCTAAATATGCAATTGGATTCTACTCCACTGTTGTAGCTAGGATAATGGCATTCTACGAGTACTTCACTTCGGAATCTGCCCCACTGTTGTAGCTAGGATATTGGGACGATTTGGACCCTTTGGAACGAGTGTAGCGAAGCGAAGCGTAGCGAAACGAGTTCCAAAATGGGGGCCAAAAGTCCCAATATCCTACTACTCGCATCTGTTCTATAGCGAGTTCATACCTTTGAGCGTTGTGATCGCTGATAAACGTGTCCACTGGTGACACACTTAGACAGTCTCGGACGCGGTTCGCTATGCCACAGTCAATGGAGGTCACAGTGTCTGTAGTGACGCGAGTTGGAAAAGTTACTGTGTTTATACAATCATAAGTGCCAAGCAAGTCATTTACTCGCTGTTGCATAGTATTTTCGGTATGATAATTTACATTGTGGTCGCCAATTATAAGAAACTTTTTACCTTCGTCAGTTAACTTATCTAATAATAAATCCAATTTTTCCAAATAAATGTCAAACTCTCCATTCCCTGTCCTATACAGTGCAACAATAACTAGATTAGTACATAATATTTCTATTGCCGTTATTTCAATGTGATAAGGTACGCATAGGCCATGCAGGTCGTTGCGCTGTTTGTAAGGCACACTTTCGCGTAAAAATATTGCTACCCCACCATGAGAATTAGCTCGCGCACGGCAGTATGCGTTCGCGAGGGCATACCCACATAACCTAATACGTTCCAAGTCTCTTTTTAGGCACCAAATTTCGCTTAAACATAGTACATCAGGATTTTCCGTGTTACATAGTAATTCTAAAAGTGATGTTTTATTGCAAATTGCTCGAACATTTTGGTGTATAATAACAAAGTTCGTAATTATTTTGTTAGTGTCGGGCCGCGTTGTACTGTGTAGTGTTTTTGTTGCTGCTTCTGTACAATATTAAACAAACGCACTGATACGCCATCAGGCCAGTTTTCACTATTACGAGCAGCTCGCTGCTTATCAGCTGGAACTTCGAGACGAAATGAGGAGTACTTGCCTCTGGTCACCAGCAGTTTCTCGCACACTGGGGCCGGGATGCCTAGCTGCGTTTTCGCATGGTTGACCACATCCTCCACGGTCGTGTCTTCGCTGAGATTGAATGCGTGTAGACTCACGACTCGCGGTGCCGCTGCACGTAGCCCAGGGGTACTTTGCTTCTGTTGCACGGAGTCGGTGGATTTGAGTGCTGGTGCTGATGCAGAAGTCAGTGGTAAAGGGATTAGAGCAGTGCCGTTTGTAGCAGGAACCTTGTCTTCAGTTGCTCGTGGGTGCTGCTTGCCCTGGCCTGAGTTTGCTCGACGGCGTGAGCGGGCGCTGCGCCTCTCAAGGACAGGGGCACTGTAGGGTGTTTCATTTTTCCGAATTTTCGATTTTCGTCTGACTTTGCTCGAATTCTTGTTCTAACTGATAAAACAATATTATACGTTAAAAAAAATTAAAATTGGTCAACATTTAGAGGTTGCACATCATCAACAAAGATTTTTCAAATAACCAACGACTGTACATCGGAGGGTAGAAAATGGTTTAAGCGGCTATCATCAAAGCGGAGAGTAGTGTGATACTGAACCTTCTACATATAAATAAATTTTAAAATTAGTAGTAAACTTGGATTTTTATTACTCGATAAATGTTCCAATTAAGATTTTTCAGTTTTTCCACCTTTTTCCAAAGGAAAAGTGCTTTTATCGTGTTTTAGACGCAAAATTCAGTTTTCTCATTCGATTTCAGTATCGGTTCATTATATTTTGTCATTTTAGAACATAGTTCATTTTCACGCAATGTATGGGGTTCTCACTCTACCTTTTCAACTTGTGCAACCTCTAAACGTTATTCGATTCTTTTGAAAATTGAAATAGATAGTTTTTAGTGTGGGGAGACTCCATTGGTGAGCAAAGTCAGGAAAAATATTACAACTTTTTTTCTCCATACAAAAGTGAATCACCCTAAGGGGCAGTTTCCACTGACTCAGGATTGCCAACAGAGTGCGATGGCTCAGGAGTGGCACCTGCCGGTTCTGTGGTTTCTAACACAGGGCTCTTGGACTCAGCTGTGTGTGCTACTTTACCATCAGATGACGGGTCCGTTAGAGGATCAGCAACTGGCGTTGATGTTGATGGCTCGGAGTTGGTGACATCTAACAGGGGCTCGTTATCAATAAAAATGAAGCCTTGAGGACCTGACTCGTTTAGTAGCTCACTTGTGCAGTTCTGTGAATTGTGCTCATTATAAGGAGTGGAGAAATTTATTTTCCTGAGAATCACCTGGAGACATGAGTTCTGGTAAGCTATTTGTTTTTCTTGATTCTTTATAATGTCATAGCAGGAATCAATTTTTCCTTTCATGTCTGTGAAATCATTTTTTAAATTTGAAACAAGATCCACCAACCTTGTAACGGCCGCTGCAGTTGTCACTGTTTTTCTCAACGATGGTGCCATTCTATCTCAAGTTTTAATATTAACCACTAAATAATTTGTAATATTTATTATTCCACTTAATATAATTGCAGAAAGTAGTATAAATTCAATTTAAAAATAATTAAATACGGAAGAGCTTTCGAAATCACTGTCAACCGCATGACAGCGCCCTCTGTACATATACTACAATACAAATTTTTCGTCATCAATGTAGAAAAATCCTTTTAACCACATAGTTATTATTACTAGGGATGTACCGACTAGTCGGGAAAGCCGACTATCCGGCCACATTTGTAGTCGGCGATTAGTCGGCGACTAGTCGGCAAAAGTGGCCGATTAGTCGGCGCTTTATTAGAAAGAAAGAAAGAAAGAAAGAAAGAAAGACATTTATTGTAAAAACCTTCTACATACAGCGCCACTTCAGTTACAAAAGAAAAACAACACAACAGAAAGAAAAACAGAAAAAAACATATGTTTATATTTATTTTACTAAAATACCTATTCAGGGTGCATATGGAAACTTTTGTTCATACAATATACAGGGTGACCTTAGCCATTTGACAAACCCTTAAATCCCACGTAAGGTTACTTCTCAGAAATGCTCTAACGGTAATATTTTTTTAATTAGAACAAAAGATAAAAACATAAATTATCAAACAAAAGCTATTTCCTATAATCGACAACAAAAAGAAACACAATTTAACAATTTGTTTGAAAATGTGCGGCAATGATGACATTTGTCAAAAGTCAGAATCTTATTAATGTCATAAATAAAAAAGATAATCAAAACGGTCGAAGGTTTTATACTATTTATTACCTCAGGAGCTACTAACAACAGGTTGCTCCAAAGTAAATAAATCGTAATTTGTTAATTTAATTTGTTTTCTAGCAATGATAATGTTCGTACATATTATGAGTATTTTATAACTTATTGTGGTTTTACTCAGAACAATGGAGTACCTAATTGTAACGGTAGGCAACTCGACTTGATATTGAGCGGCGCGGGAGTGAGCGGGCTCGTGACGGTGAGCGCGGCGGGAGAGGGGATGCAACCCGAGGACCCGTACCATCCGCCGCTTGCGGCGTACGTGGGAGTGCGCGAGGCGCCCGCACCGGCTCCTGGGACCGTCGAGTCTGAGTCTGACTTATTAACTGGTGATTCTGATATCTTGACCAGTGATTGGAATTTTGGCAAAGCTAACTTTAATTTATTGTATGAGTCGTTAGCAATTATAGACTGGACTGATTTTTATGATATTAACAATCTTGCTGAGGTAGTAACTTATTTTTACAATAAATTAAATACAGTGTTTGATACTTGTGTCCCTCGTAAAATAAAAAAGGCTGTGAAATCTAAGTACACTTATCCGGAATGGTACACGGCGGATATTATTCAAAAAATAAAACTAAAATATTTATTACATAAGCAGTATAAAAAGAGTAAATCGGAGGCTGATTATAGGAAGTTTTCGGATTGTCGTAGGGAGTTAAAAATAGCCATTACAATTGCTCACAATCAGTACCAAGATTTGTTACAGATCAATATTGCGAAAGATCCAAAATCATTTTGGAGTTATATAAAACGGAAAAGGAAGAGTAATTACAATACTGTATTAACAGAGGAAGGACGGATCTTATCGCCTCAGGAGTCAGCTGAAGAATTTGCTAAATATTTTTACTCGGTTTACAGTTCAACACCGGCTACTTTAGATTCCACGGCAGCGAGTGCGGCAGCGACTGCTTCCAGCACGTACGTTCGCGTTCACGAGCTGGAGGTCGCTGAAGTGCTCCGCGCGTTGCAGAAACTCCCTCCTAAGCGCTCAGTAGGCCCAGATGGAATTCCACCTTTCTTACTAAAAGATTGCCGTTCGGTACTGGCTACGCCATTATGTCACTTATTTAATGTATCCTTAAAATCTGCAACTTTCCCGGATCAGTGGAAGTTGACGCGTGTAATACCAGTACCGAAGGGCAGTGGCGGTCCGAAACCGTGCGATTACAGACCAGTGGCAGTATTAAGTGCACCTGCAAAGGTTTTCGAATCGGCCATACAGCGGTCTCTGCAGGAACAGGTCAGCTGCCAGCTGTCTGATGCACAACACGGTTTCCGCGCGGGACGCAGCACTTCGGGTAACCTGCTTCACCTTATGTCCGCGGTTACACCAGTAGTGGATGCCGGCGGTCAGGTAGATGTCACTTACTTTGATTTTAAAAAAGCATTTGATACGGTAGATAATGACATCTTTCTGAAGAAGCTGGCAGACGCGGGGTGTACACCGCGGACGCTTGCATTTTTCGCCAGCTATATGCGGGATAGGCGCCAGTACGTAGATTGTGCAGGGTACAAGTCGAAGCCGTACTACACGAGGTCAGGAGTCAGTCAGGGCAGTAATTTAGGTCCATTGAGTTTTGTTCTGATGATTAATGACCTCCCAGGTGTAGTAAGAAACTCAGAATGTTTATTATTTGCTGACGACTTAAAACTGGTACGTGAAATCAAAGATGTATCGGACTGTTTCGCATTACAGGATGATGTTGATCGAGTCGTACAATGGAGTCAAAAAAATAAACTTTACTTTAACGTTGGTAAATGCTCATCAATATCTTTTAGCCGGTCACACAGTCCGATACATCATCGATACACTGTGGAGGGAACGGCCATAGAACGCGTTGCGGAGGTGCGGGATCTGGGCGTGCACTTTACAGCTGACCTTTCCTTCAGAGATCACGTTGTTAGGATTTGTAAAAGGGCATACAGGAATTTAGGGTTTGTCATGAGGCAGGCACAAGGTTTTACAAATATAGTCGCCATACGTGCATTGTACGAGGCTCTTGTAAAAAGCCACCTCGAGATGAACGCTAGTATCTGGAGCCCGCACGAATCCAAATACAAATTAATGCTGGAACGAGTACAAAATAAATTTGTGAGGATTTTGTACCTGAAATGTTATGGTGTTTACCCTTTTTACCCCCTTATGTACCCAACTTTATTTATACTGGGAATGGTAGGGTATAACCAGTTGGAGGTTAGGAGGGAGCTTGCTCTAACATCCTATATATTTAAATTGTTGCGCGGTAGAATCAGTAACCCGCGGGTACTGGCCACGGTGAGCCTGTGCGCGCCCCCGCGGTATGTGTGGCGCCGACGCCGACCGCCGCTGCTGGCGGAGCCGCGCGCGCGCACCGGCCTGCTGCGCGAGGCGCCGTGGACGAGAGCTTTGCGCACGCTCAATCGAGTTGCTACCCGGATTGATGTGTTCCATTGTTCTGAGAATGACTTCAATAAAATCACTTTGTTTGTATTATGTTATATGTAATTCTTTGAAATAATAATAGTATTAAGTCCTAGGTTAAATATTTGCTACACTATCGCATTGGGCAACTGTCATGATAGCTGTACCGTTATTATAAATAAATAAAAAAAAAAAAAAAAAAAAATTTCTTCGTAACCGCTACACCGATTGTTATGATACTTTGTATACTGGTTCTAAATACCCTAATGCATATGTACATTTCGGCTTTGTCCAATGGCTAGGGACAACCTGTATAATTGACCGTTCGATCGTTATCGTATGTTGGTGGGCTGGTGTTTTCCTCTACAGGTCGATCTCAACTGATTCTCGTGAAATTTCATGTTAATTTTTTTACAGTTTTTTTTTAACACGCTTTTATTAGGTCGACCTGCATGTAACTAACTATGTAATGGAATCTAAGGTAACCATCTTCCAAGGATCGTAGCGTCATGAAAATTGGCAGCTGTATGTAGTTCTCATGACAATACAATAATATGGTACTGTCGAACTGATCTGATGATGGAGCCGGAAGATATGAACTGGAACTTCATGATGGAACATCGTATCATGCGTATAGCTGTGTTTGGATTTGTTAGAAAAGTCTTGTAATGGACTTTGACCACGATTAGGTTTCAAGGTCTGATGATGAAGCCGGAAGATAGGCACTGGCATTCCATGATGTCACGTAATGGACTTTTTACGTGCATTTATAAAAGCGTGTTTTTCTAGTGTTTTTTAAACTATTAATTTATTTAATGATGGAGCCATGAGCGAATGTTTAGAGACTTAAACAGGACACGTTGCTCGTAAAGACGCCGACCACAGGGGATAGGTTCTTAACTGGCGCGACTACGAACGGGAAATAGAGCCTTGGAAATACCTCCTACAAGCTGTACTCATGTACTGACGGTCTGTTCAGGATCGCAAAATAAAAAAACTAAAGACAGAAATTGAACGAGGATTCTTGTGATAGGTCTTAGAACCTGTAGAAAACACTTTTTAGCCAATATGATAAATAGGGCAACCAAAGGAGCAAAACTATTGTTTTTCATCTGAACTTATACGCAAATAATGATCTGGCCGACTAGCCGACTAGTCGGCCGACTAATCGGCCATTCGAGCGCCGATTAGTCGGCTAGTCGGCTAGTCGGCCAAATCAATAGTCGGTACATCACTAATTATTACCCAACGTATAAAAGAGCCATATACTGTTATTCAAAATCAGGGTACAAATATTAGCATTAAGTTAGAACATATGGTAAAAAGAATAAAACCAGTCATACATCACAAAAATAAAACAATACACACATATTAATGCAACCATTACATTGTCAATGACATATTATCAAAATTATATATCAACATTTCAAATTATTATACTTTTCGGCATCTAAAAATAACAGTTTACACTAAACCGTAATTTTATATAACAATTAGACCCAATTTATAATTTTTACTCTTATCCCATAGAACTTAAGTATAGATTACAAAAATCCCAAGAGGACGCTAGGAATAATTTAGTTAAGTCAAAAATATTAAGGAAAGTTACTTACGATTTAAAAACCAACCCCGTAAACTATAAAATAGGAGATTTAGTATTAGTCAGAAAGGAAGACAGAAGATGGATCCAGTGTATCAAGGACCATTCACCGTAATAGAGGATCAAGATCCAAATGTAAAAATATTAGTATCAGGTAAAGAGTACCTAATCCATAAAAATAGGACAAAACCCTACTATAAATAAAACAAAAGCAAAAGATACACAAAATTTAATTAAACACCATCACAATGCTCACACATGGCACAACACTACAAAAGGTTAAACAACTCCACATCAATGTCTTCAAGGGCACGTTCCACGGCCCTCGATAACCACTGCAGGCGCCGCCAGTGGACGAACCAAAACCGCCCATCCCCAGTTAGCCGAAAGTCGACGTACATTAGCTCGTTGTCTGTGTCATAAAACCCCAGCTCCGAAGCCAAAACGTCTCCTAGCCCGGCCGCAGGGTTAACAGGACACATTAGCGGATGGCCGACCTCGGCCCCGAAGATGGCAAAATACTGCACGATCCCCCACACCGGCCGCACCGCGACCCCGAACAAGGCTACGCCATGAGCAGCCGCGAAGGCCACAGCCTTATCGCGCGCCAACCAATACACCGAGTCCAAGAACAGCATAGCCATTTTTTTATAAAAAATAGTTTTCTTCAACACGAGTAGACAACTGACCAAAACCACAAGGTAGCAGGCAATAATTATAAAAAAAAAAGAACCTTAAACACTAAACTTATAGAATCAGATATCATCCCAAATACGAAAGTGCTATCTTCAGTATTGAAATAGAGTCAAATAACGAACAAACATCATAACAACACAAACAATAGGGCTCCCAACCGCATAAGGACCAGAGAAAATAAACAAACCCGGCTGTATCATGTATCATACCGACACCTCTAGCTAACCATAACACAATAATAAGGACTGTATAAACATAATTTTAGCGCCATACTTCATTATATAAGCCATAGACATAAGTTAACCAGAGAAAATTTTATTTTGTGTAAACTTAGATATTAAGTATAGCAAAACCATGATTAAAAAAAAATCAACATATGTATAATCCCATATCATTTAAGTATATGATGTAGCCCATATCCATAAGCAAAAAAAAAACATATGATAATGTAAAGACAAAAACAAACATAATAATGTATTTTTGTCACAAAAAAAAAGGAAGGACGTGTAGCATGGAGTGACTCAGACAGCTGATGCCACCCACCGCGAATCGATTTCATAAATTAATTGTTCATTTCCGAATGTAATATGATACCATGTAATCCGATATTGCAAACATAAAAATAATGCTACATTTTCTTCAACCTTGTACTTTAGACCTAATGTAAAGAACAAAGGAAATGCTTTCCTATATAAACCGCACATTTTATTATAAAAGACAATTGATATCCAACCGTTGCGTGTATCACTCATAAACCACCTTCTCCCAGCCGAAGGCTTACACTTCAGATTTACTTGCTCTCTATACTTGAATACCGAGAATATAACACATCTTCGGTAATGTCTCGTTTCACTTAATCTCCATTCGACCCTCCAACTACCAACTCATCAGATGGCGACCCATACCAGAAGAGAACCAGGAATACGAAGTCCACCACAGCGCATCGCATAGAAAATGAAGATAGAAGCCAAGGCAAGAAGATCACCCTAATGAAGATTCAAGTTGAAGAACTTATTTTCAAGAAAAAACCTTCCTACGCATAATAAAACAGAACCCTCCCACACATTTTGAGAACGAAAGAGAAGAAAGATAAAGATGACCAAGAAACAAAACACAAATTAAGAAGAAAGAAGAGCGTTGTCCAGGGTTATCCCGGCTCGCGAATCAAGAGGTGTCCAGGGTTATCCCAGCCCATATCAAGAGGTGTCCAGGGTTATCCCGGCCCATGCTCGAGGGAGTCCAGGGTTAGCCCGGCCCGTCATCGTCGTCGGAGCAGAGGCAGCCACATGCAGCGTCAGCGAGTGCCACATGGAGGTGCCAGCTCGCCAGCAGTGTCACGCAACCGCCCGCTCGTGCCAGCGTGGAATGCATCCTCGACATAACCTACTTACGGGGGTACATTGCCCGCTACTAATGTAAGTTAGATATAACTTTATTATTATGTTTTTATTATTTCGTCACGATATGGGTATGATAGGTATCCTAATCTTAGCCGTTGTATGTTATTAATCATAGCCGCGAATTTATTATGCTATCTGAATTAGTGTCCATACGTGAAAGGTTAAATAAATTAAGAGAAGATATTGTAAAGTTAGGCTCAGAGAGGCGACGGAAAGAAATAGGTAGAAAGAAATTAGACGAATCAAACGAATTACATAATCGCGCGGCGGATATTGTGTCGCAGTTACAGGAGCAAACGGCAAATTATACGCCTTCGGAAATAGAGTTAGCTAATAGGCATATAAGCGATATTGTCGACACTTACAGTAGGATAAAGATAGCATTAAATTATTTTGATACAGAATCTCAAACAGACGAAAAAATGGCTAAGCCCAGTTTTGATGTCAAGACGACCATTGCCTTGTTGCCCGTCATGACGGGGCAGGAGGATACCACTAAACAATTAATGGACGGTATTCGAATGTACAGTTCCATTATTAATAGCGAAACTCAACAGGTTTTAATAGAGTTCGTCCTAAAAACAAGACTTTCATCTAGCGCTAAGCTCAGATTAAAGACGTCATGTAGTAGCGTAGAACTACTTATCGCGGATATGCGTACATTCTTACTAAAAAATCGTCCGAATCGATTCAGGCTCAACTATACAGAGCTAGGCAAGGTAGTAGAACCATAGAGGCATTCGGAGCCGAGATCGAGGATCTTTTTGTCAATCTGACCATATCTCAGGCCGACGGTAACGATTACAGGTACGATATACTTCGTCGACTGAACGAGAAATCAGCCATTAAGCGATTTACAGACGGTCTGGCAGACCCAAAATTAAGCACAATAATATCGTCTAGGCAATTTACGTCATTACCCGAAGCGATCAGGACGGCCATTGACGAGCACAGCTCATCACCACAACAGGATCAGGTCCTACATTATGGGAGTGGACGTTCTCGTAATAATTACGGGAACCGGAATGCTCACTCTGCGCGTCACAATAGGGGTAGAGATTTTAACGCAGGTAAAAATACATTCGGGACACGGTATTATTCTAGTAATAACCGTAACATAGGTATTTCGCAACACGTCCCAACAAATAGAGTTAAACGACCTGACAATTTCGCTGATCGTGCAGCTACACTGACCTGCGCGCCCGCCCGCTCGCCCGAATACGCGTGCGCAGCACATACAACCGTCACACGATAATGAAGGTCTGTGTGCTTTTAGATACGAATATTTACAAGACAAACCCTATCTTTTTAAACAAATACAAGGACATAGCATTACTATTAAGGGAGTATGCGGAGATTTAACTTCAGAAGGATATATATATTTAGACTTAGACTTTAACGGTTTCATTTGCGAAGAAAAATTTCATGTTTTTAAGAATATGCAATGCGCAGCCCAAGCAATTTTAGGAGAAGAATTTTTCAAACGTTACGATGCAGACATAAGTTATAAACGCAATGCATTAATTTTAGAGGACCGAGGTCAGTCCGTATCGATATCTATGCAAGTACATTTAAATAATACGTATGTCCATAATATACCTCCGCGATGCGAAGTTATGACTCACATTACGTCACAACTAGTAGACGATTGTGTAGTACTAGCCGAGGAAATGCAAGAAGGCGTTTTTGTAGCAGGTGTCATTTCAAGACCAGACAAAGGTCAAATACCCGTACGGATATTGAATACGACTGATAAGCCAGTTACTTTAGATTTATCGAAGTTAAAGGTAAACAGATTATGTAATTTTGATATTTGCAATTTTGACACAGGGAAAATTAGCGTCAATAGAGTAAAAACCTTATTAGATCTTTTAAATTTACATACTTATTTAAACAATGAGGAACAGTTGAGTATAGAACAAATTTTTTGCAAAATACGCAGATGTTTTTCATCTGCCAGGCGACAAGCTTGCCACAACAAACTTGCTGGAGCACAAAATTAACTTAAAGGAAAATGCAAGCCCAGTATACGTAAAACCTTACAGAATACCACATGCCTTACGCAAAGAACTTCAAACGCAGATCCAAGATATGCTAGATAACGACATAATTGAAGAGACCACTTCCGAGTGGTCCAGCCCAGTTTTGCTTGTTCCTAAAAAGAGTGATAAGTTAGGAGAAAAGAAATGGAGATTGGTTGTCGACTACAGGCAACTAAATAATAAAATACAGGATGATAAATTCCCATTGCCCAACATAACAGAAATATTAGATTCCCTATCAGGTAGCATATATTTTTCAAAGCTCGATCTTTCCCAAGGTTATTACCAACTAGCTTTAGACAAGGAATCCCGGAAATATACCGCGTTTACGACCGATAAGATGTATTCAATGAAGAGATGTCCCATGGGGCTCCGAACAAGCGGTAGTGTTTTCTCAAGACTTATGACCATAGGCATGTCCGGATTAAATTACAAACAATGTTTTATATACTTAGATGATTGTATTGTCATAGGAAAATCCATAACGTCACATAACCATAACCTCACTCAAGTTTTAGAACGTTTGAGGAGCTCGAATCTTAAACTAAATCCATTAAAATGCGATTTTTACGTAAAGAGATAATGTATTTAGGGCACAAAATAACTTCAAAGGGAGTCAAAAAAATCAAAATATACTTTATTCATGTAGGCCTAGCAACAAGCTCTTATGAATCGTAATTAATCTTAATCTAATTATCAGGGCAATTTATTGATGTTAATATTATTCCATAATAAAATTGGATTATTATACATATCAAATTTAACACTAAGAATTATACAAAAAGATCGTCAAACATTAAAAAGATTATATAAAAAAATACTAGTCTAGAATTTCTAGAATAAAATCTAAATGTCAAAAAAAAAAGCATAAGTAACAAAAGAAGTAGATAGTATTACATCGGAATATCCATTTCCTCAACAATAATCAAATATACCTAATAAATAAATAATCATTTCGAATAACAATTAATCCCACGTTGTATTATCGTTCATGTAGTCTTGTGTGGTATAATAAGCTTTAGAAATAAGTTTACGCTTTACATAATTCTTAAATTTATTAATAGATAATTCAGTAATATGGTTTGGAAGTTTATTATAAAATCTTACACAATTACCCATGAATGATTTTTTAATTTTATGGAGCCGAGTGAAGGGCACTGCGAGCTTATGTTTATTTCTAGTAGTAATATTATGAATTTCACAATTTTTCCTAAAATTTACAATATTTTTATGTACATACAGAATATTCTCATAAATGTATTGACAGTGCACTGTCATTAAATAAATAAATAAATAAATAAATAAAATAAATATTAGGGGACATCTTACACAGATCAACCTAGCCCCAAACTAAGCAAAGCTTGTACTATGGGTGCTAGGCGACGATATACATACTTATATAGATAAATACATACTTATATACATAGAAAACGCCCATGACTCAGGAACAAATATTAGTATTCATCACACAAATAAATGCCCATACTGGGATTCGAACCCAGGACCATCGGCTTCGCAGGCAGGGTCACTATCCACTAGGCCAGACCGGTCGTCGGTCATTATGTCAATTTCCTTAAATTTATCTCTAAGTGAGTCTCTATGGTTCATTTTTTATATGGCTCGAATAGCCCTCTTCTGCAGAACAAAAATGGTATTTATCTCTGAAGCACCGCCCCACAGTAAAATACCATATGCCATAATGCTATGGAAGTAACTAAAATATACTAATCGAGCTGTTTTCACATCAGTTAACTGACGGATTTTGCTCACTGCAAAAGCTGCAGAGCTCAGTCTATTCGAAAGAGTAGCAATATGGGGACCCCACTGGAGTTTAGAATCTAAAGTTATACCAAGAAAAACTGTACTATCAACTAATTCCAATTCCTCATCCTTCACAATGACACTTGTTGGCACATACATACCTTACGTTACTACTAGTGACTAACTTAATACATTTAGTCTTTTTCTCATTTAATAATAAATTAATAACATTGAACCAGTTTACTACTTTTGAAATAGCATTGTTTACATCATTGTAAGCTTGTTGCTGTCGTTTGACTTTGAAAATAAGTGAGGTGTCGTCTGCAAACAATACTATATCATGGTGGGTCTTAACAAGGAATGGCAAGTCATTTATGTAGATAAGGAACAGGAAAGGCCCCAATATTGACCCCTGTGGTACACCCATAGAGACCAATGACCCAGGTGATCGCTGTCCATTCACATCGACCCTTTGTATTCTACCATTTAAGTAGGACTTAAGTAAATTCAGTGCCGATCCTCTAACTCCGTAATAATGAAGTTTCCTGATTAATGTTTCATGACAAACACAGTCGAAGGCCTTAGATAAATCATAGAAGACACCTAAAGCATCTCGTGACTCCTCCCAGGCATCGAAAATATGCTTAATTAGCTCAACACCAGCATCGGTAGTTGAGCGACCCCGTGTAAAACCAAACTGCTTATTATGCATCAAATTATTAACGTTAAAATGTCGTACTAATTGAGAAAGAACTAATTTTTCAAAAATCTTGCTAAATGTTGGAAGCACAGATATCGGTCTAAAGTTAGTGGGGTCAGAGCTGCTACCAGATTTAAATAAAGGAATGACTTTACTATGTTTCATTAGATCAGGAAACTCGCCACAATCAACACTGTTGTTAAATATAACTACCAAGTCAGGCGCTACAATTTCTACTAAGGATTTGACAGCATGGACAGGGACTCCCCAGAGGTCATTAGTTTTTTTGACATTAATTGATTTAAACGCCTTTATTACATCTGAGGTACAAACATGTTCAAAATGAAGGTCTCCACAACACTCTGGAGCGTTATGTTTTAATAATGTAACAGCAGATGAGGGTGATGAATTTAAATCCTTAGTTGTGATACGGTGAAAAATTTTTCTAATTCTGTGGCTACTTCTAAATTGGAATCTATAATTTTGTTATCAATGTTTAGTTTAAGTTCTTTAATTGTGTGTTTCGAGCGACCAGTCTCCACATTTATAACTTTCCAGGTTGCTTTAACAATGTCGGAACTACTTTTTATTTTCTGACTTAGATAATTTCGCTTAGCTATATGACAATCTACTTTAAACTTCTTCGAATACTCCTTCACATGTTCCTTAAATTCATCACTCTGATTAAACCGCCGTTCCTCATATAAGGCATACAGTTCACGTCTTCTTTGATGTAAGTCCGCAGTAGCTCACTCACTAAAAACTGATGCACCACTAACTACGACCGATTTTGAGGTGAATATCGCAATATAATGATCCATAAAAGGGTGAAAGAATGAATTATACATACTATTAGGACTCATATCGGAAGACAAAAAGGGTAGCGCCTGAACTAAACTTAGCTTCATTCTTTCCACGCGGTCCGAGGTTACTGGTACAAAAGTTATTTGTTTTCTCATGGTATTTTTCGTTAATGCTTCAAATACCATTAATTGACCTAAGTGGTCTGATTCTAAATTGCTGATAACTTTTTTAGCAATAGGAAAAATATCTGTGAAAATATTATCTATACAGGTTGCACTAGTAGCAGTCACTCTAGTGGGCTCCATAAACATGTGGTTGAGATTACAAGATTTAAAAAGATTCAATAATCTACAAGACATTGTTGAATTTTCCATAATATTTACATTAAAGTCGCCGCATATAAGCAATTTCTTACTAGAAGATGATATTTTAAGTAGGGCAGATTCCATTATGTTTTCAAATAATTCAAAATTACTTAATGGCGGCCTATACACACAGACAACAATAAATTGCTCTAATTCTACTGCACTTAGTTCTATAGTCCGTTCAACAGACATGGATACAATGTCCTTACGTTCCTTAAATTTTAACTGACTATTTAATATAATTAATGACCCACCATGTATGGAACTAAGTCTGGTGAACGAACTTCCCGCCTCGTGATTATTAAATTGGGGCATTAATTCATTATTATTTAACCAATGTTCAGTAAGACATAAGATATCAATATTAAAATCATTCAAAAAAAGTTCTATCTGTAAATTTTTTCCTCTAATACATTGAATATTTTGATGCACCAGGTGGATATACTTTCTATGTTTGCAGTATTTTTCATTATATTTATTTAAAACTAAATTGCCAGAGACAGAATCTTTTGTCTTAACAGCTAGTGTAAATCTATTAAATCATTGGTTATGACTGGAACCAATTCCATGTTCATACTGGGAGTAGAGCCCAACCCAGCGAAAGTAGATGCATTAACCAAATACCCAAGACCAACGAATACAGACGAGGTCAAAAGATTCGTAGCATTTGCCAATTACTATAGACGGTTTATTCCAAATTTCGCGAACATAGCTTACCCTTTAAACCAGCTTTCCAAGAAAAACGCAGTTTTTAATTGGTCTACAGAGTGTGAAGCAGCATTTTTAAAATTAAAAAATATTTTTACAAGTCCACAAGTTCTAGACTATCCAGATTTTTCAGAAAATAACATTTTTACGTTACATACAGATGCATCAAAAATAGGATTAGGTGCCGTATTATCAAATTCCAACGGAAAAGTAGTCGCGTACGCAAGTCGAAATCTTAAGCCAGCCGAAACGCGATACCCAATCATAGATTTGGAACTACTTGCCATGGTTTGGTCGACAAGACATTTTAGATCCTATCTCTTTGGGAAAAAGTTTAAAATTGTCACCCACCATAAACCATTGATTTATCTTTTTGGAATGACTGATCCTTCGAGTAGATTAACCAAATTTAGGTTGTATTTAGAAGAATTCAATTTTGATATTGAGTACATTCCCGGGCGAAACAATGCAGCTGGGTCAATTTTCAAATAGGCATTCTTTGCTGTCCCACGGCTAAATCTCGAAGTCCATAGGACTAAAAGACTGGGTATGTATTGTTAATTATAAGAAAACTATTATTAAGTTTATTGTAATTATGTCGTATGATGTCACTTGCCGTTAGTGTTGTCAGAATTAAATAATTCAGATGACATTAAATATTATTTTCATTTTATAAAACTTGTATTTTAAATAATTAGTAGTGTGATTGATATTTCAAGTGACATCATTCAACCATTCATTCAAACCAGTTATTCATTCTGTAAAGTTATATAAGCAGCGGTCACTTGGGATCACTCGCTTTTGCTGTTAACTTGTCGAAGAATAAACAACTAGTCGTACTTGGAGTATCATTTAAAATTATACCCAATTAATAATTCAGAAGTGTTCGTTAATGAAACTTAGCTCACGCGTTATTGCCGCTTCGTGTCTAATATTGACGTAGTTAGTGATAATGAGTGATCGATCTGAGCGATTACGGTCCGGACGGCGACGAAGTTTCGATAGTGATGGAGATGCGGAAGAAGTCACAGTCCCACCTGCTAAAAAGCCTCGAAAACCACGTGCACCTAACAACAAAGAACGATTGGATCGGTTGGAGCATATGCTAGAACAATTACTGGAACAAGGAAGAAGCAACGCACCGGAAACCGTAACTGCAGGTACGTCAAGTGGTGTCAATTTAAACCATCCACCTGTTATTGGAACTGTACCGTGCCAAACAAGCAACCCGCAGAGGGCACCCACTATTGAAATACCCACTTCCCAACCAAGTGCAAGCCCAAACAATGCTGTAGCATCGACCACGCGTGTCACACATACGCCACCCCAACACAACGATTTAGATACCTCTATGAATCGCACGAGTACTTTAGAGCCACCTAGGACTACCCACTTATCTGAAACAGTCATTATTCAAGACAATGCTTTTAAAACCACTGAAAGTCGACCTTCCGTGTTGGACTTTGGAAACAATGTTAGGTTTATCGGGAAACCCGATAATGTACCCAAATTTGATGGTAATTCCAACACTTTTTCTGTTAATGCATGGATACATCGGTTGGAGTCACTCGCAAACATCTACGGCTGGAATGAAAAGACCCTCAACCATATGACTGCGAGTTTAGAAGGCAATGCTCTGTTGTGGTTCGGGCATCTGCAAGACATCACACTTTCCTGGACGGAATGGAAGAAAAAACTGGAGGAATACTTCCCGGCTGGACGAGGTCTTGCAGCCAAGTTACACGACTTCGTGACTGTCACCAAACGCAAGGACGAGAAGGTAATCGACTTTTATTATAAAAAACTATCTCAGGGTAAATTATGCCAACTTAATGACGATATGATATGTGATGTAATAATCTTTACCTTAGGCGACCCACTGTTAAAGGCAGGAGCTCGTGGTACAGGATGTAGGGATACGCGAAGTTTATTGACATATTTGACTGACTCCGCTGTTTCTTCTTCTTCTTCTAGTAAAGCAGGCCATACTCGAGAGGGGTGCTACGGACAGGAAACCTCCTAGAGTGCCGAGTCTCTTGTCATTCCTCTTGATCAGTTGATCCGGGGGAAAGGTAAGGGTTCTTGGACGGTGCGCCCCGGGGGCAACGGTAAGTAATCTCTTGATTTTCAAGTAATTCCTTACCGGTGCTGCTAATGTCCTGTCATGGGGGGGTTGAGGGGGTTCCGCACAGGGTGTTCTCTCATTGAAGGAGAGTTCACCCGAGTGTGTGCTGGAGGGGGGCCTTCGGGCCGGGCGGCTGCGGTCGCGGATGAGGCCTTCGGGCCGGGCGCCTTCGGGCGCGTGAGGGCACAGGAATGCCGCTGCCCTGTATAAAACTGCGGTCCCCGTAACTGTCTAGGCAGAGGCCCTATGATGACGGCCGGGGGGGTTGCCACTGCTGGCCGGCGCCGGCGTGGTGGCCACGAGGATGACCACCTCTATAAAAAATCGCTAAGACAACCTGAGGGGGTGGAACCCGGGGTTTTTCCATCTCCTCCCGGCGTGGAGGTTGTCATGAGGGATCAGTGTGTGGTGTCGCCCTGCATACTACCTTCGAGAGGGGGAGCTTCGGCTCCAGGGCCTTCGGGTCCAAGGAGGGGACAGCCTCGGCTGTCGGCAGCAGGCGGTGTTCGCGGTAGAATGCTCTGCGATCCCGTGTTCACCGTCACCATTGCTGCGAGACGGGCATACCGTGGAGGGTTTAGTCGGTATTTGGCCCCTTGGTCACGAGTCCGACATATCCATCCTAGTTCCCCGGCTAGGCGGAATGCCTAAATGCATTACTCCACGTAAAAAAAAAAAAAGGCCATACTCGAGAGGAATGTTATAGTCTTAAGAAGTCTGTAGCCCCCCCTGTTCCCCCCACCAGTAGCGCGAAACCTGAAGATAACCGCGATAAAAAGTCCAAACTGTTTAACATTAAGGCAGTAGATCAGGCTGATCGCAAATATTATAAAACAGTAGTTGCCAATGGACATGATTTGACAGCGTTTATTGATTTCGGCAGTGCTTGTAACACAATCACTTTAACAGCAGCTAATAAAATTTCTTTGTCGTTCAAAACACAGTCGCGTTCTACCATAATAGGATATGGTAATAAAATCACAAACCCGGAAGGCGAAGCTGTGCTTAACCTAAGTGTAGATGGTATCTGTATTAACACTCCAGTTCTGGTAGTTCGGGATGATATGCAAGATACGGATATGATTGTTGGTCGGAAATTCAGTGAGATGCCAGGGGTTTGGGCGACAAAAACCACTCGTACGTTAACATTCACGATGAGAAACGATTTTGACCAAGAACTTCCATTTGCTTGCGAGGACGCGTCAGAAGTTCCTCTTTCAAAAATTGAGCTTAAGATCCCCTATGACACCGTAATAGTTCAAGGCCTTAATCGAATCATTGTTTACACAGACGAAGATGTTGATACAGATACTAGTAGTATACAAGTGCACCGCTCTGAACATAGGGAGCTAGGTAAGGAACTAGACATTCCAGAACAAACAACGGAAATTTGCTGCAATGTAGGTTTTCTTAACGTACTTAATTTGCAATCCGAACCACTTACAATGTATTCACAACGTTGCATAGCTCGAGCACAAATAAATGAATCAAGTGAAAGTAAACAAATCAACTTGGATTTAGATAGTCAAGATATTACTCGCCTAGAGAGTATATTACAAAAATATAACCATTGTTTTGACGATTATTCCGGCCCAAATTCTAGTGAATGTAACGTAGAAATGAAGATCGAACTAACAACAGAAGTGCCTTTCTATCATAGGCCGTACAGAATGTCTCTTAAGGAACAAGAAGTTGTTCGCAACATAGTACAAAATCTTATTGATAAAGAGGTAATTGAACCCAGTAACTCACCATACGCCAGCCCAGTCATATTAGTTGCGAAAAAGTCAGGAGAATACAGAATGTGCGTCGATTACCGTCAGCTAAACAAAATCACGAAAAAGGATCGTTACCCATTACCGGTTATTCAGGATCAGTTGGATAGGTTAAGTGGTGACAAAGTATTTACGAAGTTAGATTTAGCGGCAGGGTACCATCAAATCAAAATGCATCCAGACAGTAAACAATACACTAGTTTCGTGACCCCATTCGGACAATTTCAGTACAAAAAATGCCATTTGGTTTAGCATTTGGTTTTGTTTGGTTTGGTATATTTTCATTCAGTGTATTATAAGCTTTAAGAATAATGTACAATTGTACCTTAAATATTATTTGTTTCTGACAAAATCGCATTTGAAGTTCCAAAAACGGCAAAATCTGCCACTTTTTCGCATGTCCCAGTGGCGGCATAGCCCAATAAAAAAAATCACAACTTTGGATGTAGGTAACGTATTATTATTAACTTTGTATTTTCATAAAGAGCATTTTCTAGAGAGTTGATTTAATCATTTGGATAAATTAATGCATTATTATTTAATAAAACAAGGGAAGCCTTTTTATCGTTGTCCCGCGCGGCAGTTGTTTTGTTATGACTTAAAGATACCCCCTAAAATCTTCTTTGTCTAAAAGCGGTTAGTTGGGCGTCGATTACCACCGAGTGTGGATGCGGAAACAGTTTAATTTATATAAAAACAGGTAAGAATCTCTTTCGATATATTTTAGTACGCCTAGAATGACATTTGTATGGACGCTTAATATGATGGTACACAGTCGAAATAAAAATGTGTATTTTATAATATCATCAATGGCCTTTGCGTCTATTGCAGACAATTTATGGTGTAACATACATTACACCGCCTGGGACGGAATTAAGGAAACGCAGGGATGCCCAGCACCTGAATTACCCTCTCGGCTTCACTGTCTTATCCCACAGGAAAGGCGAGCCAATACGTGTGGAGACAGGTCGGCTGCAGGAATCTGCCGCATATTTCAGGTTGGACCCTACTCGCGCCTTACTGAAACTCCATTCCGGGTTTTATTTTGGAGTATCCTTCTCCTAGATGGATTGCAAATCAATGTCCTCGCATAGGATAGGGTGTCGTACGAGGCGACTAAGTCCACAAAAGAAGCAAGAAGCTATTTCGTCACAGGGGAGATGGTCCTCTTAACATTGGTTTCCATTTTATAATAATAGTTGCAAATATAGTATTAAAATATATTAGTAAAATAAATAAGTGAATCGGTTGTATTGTGTAGGAAATTTCGCAAAAAAATATTATTGGCGACATTTGTATGACGACATTTATATGGCTATTTTAACCGTACAAATGTCGATTGTGGCATACAAATGTCGACATAGTGCCATACAAATGTCGAAAAGGTGCAATACAAGTGTCGTCAGGGTCTTACAAATGCCACAAAAATAATAAATAGTGCTATAAAAATTTTGATACTGCCATATAATGTCGAAAAAATGCCATAAAGATGTCAAAAGCACCTTACAAATGGCTAAATAGTGCCATATAAATGTCGATATTTAAACGTCCATATCTTGGCAACTTATAAAGTAGAGTGGTGACTCCTACAGTATTTTTTTTTGTTTTTAAGACGCTAGGTAGGCCCAATGCCCTTGAGCGTCTGGGCGGAGCTAAGCGCTCTGTACCCGCACCACCCGCTTACCCCGCTCGCTGCGATCGTATGTGAATTTTGTATCGCTGCACCGCCACGAGGTTCAAAGAATAAGATAAAGCCCAGAGGCGCGCAGTTGGCGTTGGCGCTATACTCGTATTTGTCTATCTTTTGTTTGCAGATATTTTATCGTATGAGTATGAGTAGATCATGCATAGGTATACTGGTGCTGGAGGTATTAAATTATAATACAAATATATTCCTCTATGCATTATACTTCACAAGTCTCGATTAGTTAATTTGTGTTTTATTCGTTTCTTACAAATAAATTCCGAAGTCAAAACGACAGATAAAGATTAATATTGAGGCGTATAATGCGTTTATACAGACAGTTTTTACCTCCATAATAAATAAATATAGGTACACATATTGCGGGTGTTTTATAGTAGTTCAGTCAGATACCACGATTATGCTATGCACCACGTTCGCAGGCATTCGAAACTAACCTAGTTAATTTTTATCTTATTCCGTAAATAAAAAAATATGTTGCCACGCGCCGATCTAATACTAAGTTTTTTTACAAACCTAGAAAAAACTAACATCATTTTAATAGTTAACAATCCTTAAACATGTAATCAAACTATAAACAACGGAAATGATATAATATAGCCTATGTTAATCAATTAATTATTATTTTTTAGGAATCGAACTTCATTAAAAACGTTAAATTTTAATGGCAACATGTCCGCACATGTTAGAAAATATAGTTTTTATATTTCAAATGAAGTTTTCTCAAACATAAGTGGAAATATTGTCATTACATTCGTAATATAGGCTGCGAAACACCGTATTGCGCGCGCTAAAGCGCGTCACAACCAAATCAACATTCTGCAGTTATTTAATCTCTGGCTACAATAACATAACTTCAATTTTATTCCACTTGGGCTCAGCACAAGCATACAGAATACAAGGAAGGCACGGAGCGACGAGCGATACAGCCTCCTCGTCTCAAAGCTAGCACACGACTGCCGGCCACGCCTTTCTCGAGCTACATACGCACGAAATTTTGAATAATATTCGATTTCTTTTAAAAAAATTTAGTGATTAACATTATTCTACGTTGCATTTGTAGTATCTGTGAAAACAATTATTCCAGTTTAAAAATAACTTTAATCGAATAAACCGTTAACTAGAAATAAGCAAAGTTACTCGCAAAACGGCCTGTCGTAATGTTCCCTTTGTGGAAAAAACTATAAGTCACAGGGAACAAGTCAAACATTAGAAATGTTCTACATAAAACGTAGAGTCATATATATTTTTTTGTTGAACTGTTAAGAAGATATAGACTATAGAATGTTAGAGTTTACGGCCAAAAACGGCGCCTGGCGCCTTAAGAACCCTTCCTAAAACGATGATTATAAATCAGATTTTCCAAAAATAAAAAATTGCCATACAAATGTCGAAAAAATAAACTCTTCCAAAATTGACCCAGCTGCAGACGCATTGAGTCGTTTACCGATGAATAGTGAAGATTTAAAAAATATTAGAACACACGTTGTATCAGTCATGACCAGAGCTCAATCACGGAAACTGCGCGCGCAACAAACTTGCGATCAAGGTGACTTAGCGACAGATGTACCCGCAAACGATAGGCTTGATCAACCTAGAGTTGTGGAAATCATCAAATCACCTAAAAATTGTATTGAACTCATATTAAGTTCCAATTACAAGTTAAGTAAGACATGTCAAAATAAAACTAGCAAAAAGCAGAGCTTTGTAAGGGCTCGCGGAGTTTTTCTACCTAAACGTACCGGACCGCGACTTTGATCCAATCCGAGGCTTGTTTCATGTTCGATCGAGTCATCATCATCATCATCATCATCATCTCAGCCATAAGACGTCCACTGCTGAACATAGGCCTCCCCCATGGACCTCCACACGTACCGGTTGGAAGCGACCCGCATCCAGCGTTTTCCGGCGACCTCGATCGAGTGGGTACGTAATAAGTCCGTTAAGAACGCAGCTATAAGTGAGAGCAAGAAAGAAATATACTAACCGGACCCCGGTTGCTGTCCGGTACGCCTGTCTGTTACAGCTTTTACTTTGTCCATTAAAAGCGTGTCCAGACGACAAAATCAAATTGCCAATATCATCCACACGTATACAATTTCATAAGCGCTAATTGAGCTCTCGATCCGTAGTGACTGAGCTTGACGACCCCCCCACAGGCGAAGAATTCCTCGAGGCTCTCCAGAGTCTGAAACTAGGTAAAAGTACAGGTCTTGATAACGTACCTGCTGAGCTAGTGAAAATCGGTTGCGTTTCTTCTCCCCTGTACACTCTCTTACAGCGCTGTTGGGATGAGGAAACTATTCCTCAGGACATGAGAGACGCCGATGTCATTACCCTATATAAAGGCAAAGGAGATAGAGGAGACTGTAATAACTACAGGGGCATATCCTTGCTAAGCATTGCAGGAAAGGCATTTGCAAAAGTTGTTCTGAGAAGACTGAACACTTTAGCCTTTCAGATATACCCTGAGTCGCAGTGTGGGTTCAGAGCTGGCCGTTCGACCAATGACATGATATTTACTCTTCGGCAACTACAGGAAAAATCTCGCGAACACCGTGTACCGCTGTATATGGCCTTTAGATTATAGATCTCAACAAGGCATTCGATACCGCGAGTAGGGAAGGTCTATATGAAGTATTGTGCGGAATTGGATGTCCTCCCAAACTTTTGTCACTTATCAGGTCCTTCCATGATGGCATGAATGCCTCAGTTATATTTGATGGTGAGAAGTCGGCGCCTTTCTGCGTAAACCGTGGAGTCAGACAAGGCTGTGTGCTAGCCCCTACCCTCTTTAATATCTTCTTCTCGGCTCTGCTTCTGACTGCTTTTGAAGAGTGCGATGTCGGAGTATACCTGCATACTAGAAAGGATGGAAAACTGTACAATATTAGTCTTCTAAGGTCAAAAAACAAGCGTCTAGACGTAACTGCTAGAGAACTTCTATATGCGGATGATGCTGCACTAGTTGCAAACTCTCAAAACGAACTTCAGGAGTTGGTGACGCGATTTGGTCGCGCCTGTCGACTGTTCTCTGTGAGCGTAAACACCAGGAAGACTGTCATCATGGTGCAAGGCGTAAACCAATCTCCGAACATCATGCTCGACGGTGCTGTGCTCGATGTCGTGGACCATTTCTGCTATCTTGGCTCTACCACCACCCAGTCACTATCTAACGACAAGGAGATAGACACTCGGATAGGCAGAGCATCAACTGTTTTTGGGAAGCTTTTCGCGCGCGTATGGAGAAACCGTATGCTCACTACATACACCAAAGTCCTTGTATACCAGACCTGCGTCCTAAGTGTATTGCTGTACGCATCAGAAACATGGACTACATACGCGAAACAAGAACGGAAGCTGAACGCTTTCCACATGCGCTGCCTGAGGACTATACTTGGAGTTACTTGGCAAGATAAAATTAGCAACGAGTTAGTACTCTCAAGAACGCGTTGCTGCAGCTTAACTGCTATGTTAAAGCAGAGAAGACTTCGTTGGCTCGGTCACATACATCGCATGGACCCTGGGAGACTACCACGCCAAGTAATGCTGGGTCAGATAGCGGACGTAAAAAGACCTGTAGGGCGCCCAACTCTACGGTTTAAGGACTCATGTAAGCGTGACATGGACAGTTTTGGCATTGCTGACGGCATTACTGACGGTAATCACGCTGCTCCGCACATAAACACGCACACACACACACACGCACACGCACACGCACACGCACACGCACACGCACACGCACACGCACACGCACACGCACACGCACACGCACACGCACACGCACACGCACACGCACACGCACACGCACACGCACACGCACACGCACACGCACACGCACACGCACACGCACACGCACACGCACACGCACACGCACACGCACACGCACACGCACACGCACACGCACACGCACACGCACACGCACACGCACACGCACTCGCACACGCACACGCACACGCACACGCACACGCACACGCACACGCACACGCACACGCACACGCACACGCACACGCACACGCACACGCACACGCACACGCACACGCACACGCACACGCACACGCACACGCACACGCACACGCACACGCACACGCACACGCACACGCACACGCACACGCAAACGCACGCACGCACGCACGCACGCTCGCACGCACGCACGCAAGCACGCACGCACGCACGCACGCACGCACGCACGCACGCACGCACGCACGCACGCACGCACGCACGCACGCACGCACGCACGCACGCGCAGCCGGTACAGCCAGGGTTCAGCATCAGCTCTATCTTGGGTACTAATCTCCTAAGTGCTCATAAAGACGAGTCGGATGACCAAAACAGCGTGTGCCTATGTTGCAACAAACCTGAGTTCCACCAGGTACTGCCAGGGTTCAGCATCAGCTCTATCTTGGGTACTGCTCTTCCAAGTGCTCATCATGACGAGTCGGATATCCAAAACAGCGTTTGTCTATGTTGCATCAAACCTGAGTTCCACTAGGTACAGCCAAGGTTCAGCATCAGCTCTATCTTGGGTACTGCTCTTCCAATTGCTCATCAAAACGTGTCGAGTGACTAAAACAGCGTGTGCCTGTGTTGCACCAAACCTGAGTTCCACTAGGTACAGCCAGGATTCAGCATCAGCTCTTTCTTGAGTAATACTTTCCTAAGTATTCATCAAGACGAGTTGCATGACCAAAACAGCGTGTGCCTATGTTGTATAAAACCCGAGCTCCACTAGGTACAGCCAGGGTTCAGCATCAGCTTTATCTTGGGTACTACTCTCCTAAGTGCTCATCAAGACGAGTCGGATGACCAAAACAGCGTGTGCCTATGTTGCAACAAACCTGAGTTCCACTAGGTACTGCCAGGATTCAGCATCAGCTCTATCTTGGGTACTGATCTCCCAAGTGCTCATCATGACGAGTCGGATGTCCAAAACAGCGTGTGTCTATGTTGCATCAAACCTGAGTTCTACTAGGTACAGCCAAGGTTCAGCATCAGCTCTATCTTGGGTACTGCTCTTCCAAGTGCTCATCATGACGAGTCGGATATCCAAAACAGCGTTTGTCTATGTTTTTGTTTGTTTAATTCAATTCAATTCAATTCAATTCAATTCAATTATTTATTTCAAATCCAGAGATCCATAATATTGTTAGTAGGTACAACAAATCTTAAAATTAATTAAGGTTAGTTACATTAATTACAAAATATTAATAATAAACCTATCTACATACTAAAAAATAAATATAACTAGGCAACCTAAATGCACCACTTCTCAGCATCTGTGGCTGCCACATGCAGTCCATTCCAGTGCATGAGCAGTGGTGCATCCATCTTACCTGCCAACGTTTTCAGGATGCCATTGGTACTGCCACACAGTCTCTGCATAAGTGACGCCGATCTGTTGCGTATAATTGCATAAAAGTCATCTGTGTGCGCCTCCGCGAACATTCCGGACGCACTACAGTGACGTGGCAGCCCCATTAGCATCCTGAAAACGTTGTTATATTGTATTCGTAGAGCATTGTACGCTCGCTGAGTATAGCCGGCCCACAGGCTGCAGGTGTAAAAAGATTGGCAAAAAGCTTTGAAAAGCGTCCTTTTCACGTCTTTGTTACACCTGGCAAACCTGCGCGCCAGCATATTTCCGCGAACGGCCAACGCTCTACGCTCCCTCTCTATGTCGAGGTCATCTTTTAGGTCCTCGGTGACCCAGTGACCAAGGTATTTGAACTTTTTAGTGACCCTGAGTGGTTCCCCGCCCAAGGTCACAGGAGGTACTGTTTTATAGAATTTTCTTCCTGCTTTGAAAACAAGTACCTCACTCTTTTTTCCATTGTACCTTAGCCCATGTCTCACCGAGTACCTCTCACAGATATCCAGCAACTCTTGAAGTGCACTCATGGATGGGCTCAACAACACCATATCATCAGCATAACTGATGTTATTTATGGATTTGCCATCCACGGAGCATCCGACATAGGCATTGTTGAGCTCATCCATAAGCTGGTTCACATATAGGTTAAACAACCTAGGGGAGGACAGCCCGCCCTGCCTTACTCCACATTCTAGACGGTATTCACCCGAGTGTTTATGTGTTTGTATGTAAGTGAGGTGTATGCGCCCGCGCCGCCCCCACCAGTCAGGAATAAACTAGCTTCGTTACATACCGGTTGTTGGTCATTTCGCACCCCAAGTACTTCTCACTGGCGACGAACGGACGTTTACCGCGTGTGTGTGATTATAATTTAATCTGTTTTTAAATCATGTCAAATATCCTCGGAAGTTTAACCGCGTTTGACCACAATTCCCAGGAATGGGAGATTTTTAAAAGCAGATTAGTGCAATATGTTAAGTTAAATAAGGTGACCGAGGACAATAAGTGTGCTTTGCTTTTAACTCATTTAAGTGACGAGACATACCGACTGGTAAGGAACTTAGTGCATCCGAAGAAGGTCGAGGATTCTAAGTTCGAGGAGCTAGTAGCTGCGTTAGATAAACAATTAGCGCCAAAACGTTGTATTTTCGTCGAACGGGCGAAATTTTACGAGGCGACGCGTGACGTTGCAGAAAACATCGAACAATGGGCGGCTCGAATAAGTGAACTTGCTGTACGCTGCGAGTTTGGAGCCCCCTTGGATGAGCTGCTTAGGGACAGATTCGTGCTGGGGCTGAGCGTAGGCCCAGAGCGCGACCGGCTGTTCGAGCAGGATGCTGCCACGTTGACGTTCGCGAAGGCCGTGGAAGTGGCCCAGAAGGCTGCGTATGCTAGAAGCGCACGTACTACGTCTGTTCCTGCTGCCGTCGTGCAAGTGAAGCAGGAGCCGATGTACCGGGTTGGTACTAGTCGCCCTGGTACCGGGGGGTCCTCCGACTCTCGACGCTGCTCCGTGTGCGGGCTTAAGAGCCACGACGCAAGTAAATGTAAATACAAGAACTACCGCTGCCAGGTGTGTGGACAAAAAGGGCACTTAAAAAAGGTGTGCAGCGCTGAGAAGGCGAAACAGTGTCGTGTTAACTGCATTCAAGCTGACCTTGATGGATCAGCTGAGGTCTCTCAGAGTGCTGAAGGTTGCAAGGAGTGCGAGCTATTTAATTTAAGGTACGTTAATAATGCACCAATATTATTGGAAGTGGACCTTAACGGTAAAAACTTAACAATGGAACTTGATTGTGGTTCAGGGCCGAGTGTGATAAGTGATAAATTATATTATAAAACCTTTTCGGACTGTAAATTAAAAAAATGCGATATGAGAATGTGTTTCTACAATGGTCATCAAGTCGCGCCATTAGGCTATTTCACTACAAAAATAACATATTTAAAAAAAACACATGACATCGATATTTATGTAATGGAGGATGGTAGTCGGTTAGGTCTATTGGGCCGTGACTTTATGACCAAGTTTAACATGTATTTTGCTATTGATGAACAAAAAATTAATTTTGTTAGTTCGGAATCGTTTCGAAGTGAGCTACCGCGGTTGCTGAGCGAATATTCGAGCCTTTTTAATGAAGACTTAGGAAAATTTAACAAATTTCAAGTAGAATTAAAATTAAAAGATAATGTTACACCTAAATTCTTTAAACCTCGTACAGTTCCTTTTGCTATTAAAAATAGGGTAGAGGAAGAAATTGATAGGCTTGTTGGTTTAGGTATATTGGTACCCGTAAATTTTTCTAAATATGCGACACCTATAGTGCCCGTTTTGAAGGACAACGGTAAAATTAAGATAGCGGGTGATTTTTCCGTAACGCTCAATAAAGATATGATAATAGATAGGTACCCTATGCCCCGCATCGAAGAGGTGTTTGCGCGGCTCGGTGGCGGTAATCGTTATACGAAACTCGACCTTAGTAACGCATATAATCAATTCGTTTTATCAGACGACTCACAAGAGCTCACTACTATAAATACATCAAAAGGGTTATATAAGTATACGAGGCTCGTATATGGACTAGCTAACGCGCCGGCTATTTTCCAGCGCACAATGGAGACACTCCTAGTAGGTATAGAAGGAGTCAGCTGTTGGCTCGATGACGTATGCGTAACAGGACCTACTGATGAATTACATTTATCGCGATTACGGGAGGTTTTAAAAAGGTTTTTATGACTCGGGGTTACGATTGCAAAAAAGTAAATGTGACTTTTTTAAAAATAGTGTAACATATCTCGGTTTTGTAATAGATAAAAATGGTCTACGTGCATGCCCCAAGAAAACCGAGGCTATTTTAAATGCCCCTAAACCGGCAAATATTTTAGACGTCCAGCGATTTTTAGGTATGGTCAATTATTACCGCGGTTTCGTACCTAACGCGTCAGGCATGTTGAGCCCTCTCCACGAATTATTGCGCAACGGGGCTAAATGGGAGTGGGGTTCCCGACAGCAAGAGGCTTTTGAAAGCGTAAAAAAAGAATTGTGTTCTGATCGGGTACTGGGTCATTTTGACCCCGCGGCACAGCTAGTGTTATCGGTAGATGCTGGGCCTGGTCTTGGCGCCGTGCTGAGTCAGCGTGATCCCCAAACGGGAGCGGAACGTCCACTTGCTTTTGCCTCGCGATCGTTAACGGCTAGTGAGCGAAATTACAGCCAAATTCAGAAGGAAGCTACTGCCTTAATATTTGGAGTAAAGCGCTTCCACCAGTATTTATATGGTAGACAGGAGCCATTTATTTTAAAAACGGACCATCGACCTTTATTATCAATTTTTGGTAAAAAGGTTGGGATATCCGTAATGGCGGCGTCTCGACTTCAGCGTTACGCGATTATACTGTCGGCCTATAATTACGACGTACAATACATAAGTGGCTCGAAAAATATAGTAGCGGATTATTTCTCTCGCGCGCCGCTGCCGGAATGTGATGATGAAGAGGAAGAGGGAGAAATATCTTTTCTAAAATTTTTAGACGCAAATGTGGCACCAGTAACATTTGATGACTTAAGGAATGCTACCGAAGCTGATCCAGTGTTGCAAACTGTGATTAAGTATATGAGCCACGGATGGCCACGAAAAATCACTTGCAGTTCAGTTATGCCTTTTTTTAATTGCAAAGCTGACTTGGAAGTAGATAACGGTTGCTTGTTCCGTGGCCATCGGGTAGTTATTCCAACGCCGTATCGTAATCAGATATTACAGGACTTGCATTCTGGTCATTTAGGTATAGTAAAAACAAAGAGTATCGCGCGTAGTAAATTGTGGTGGCCAAAAATTGATTCCGATATCGAACAATGGATAGGATCATGTGCAGTTTGTGTGGCTGCGCGACCATCCCCTCCTCGCGCCGCGCCCGCGCCTTGGCCTCGCCCTTCGGCCGCTTGGCATAGGATACATATCGACTACATGTCGTTTGAGCAGCGGGTATACTTAATAGTTATAGATGCGTATAGCAAATGGCTCGAATGTTTGTTTATGAAAAGCGGTACGTCTACACGATCTCTAATAAACGAGTTGTGTAGGCGACAGATCCTTATTTCATGTTTAATTTAAGTTTAGGTATAATCATGCTCATTTAAAATATGTAAATTGATTTCTAGTATTAAGAAAGCCAAAGATTTCTTTACAATGTAAACTAAAGTTTCAAAAATCCCTAGCTACTCATTATATCATTGTATTAGTCGTAATTTTAATTAATAAGGTTTATTTCGTGCATACTAACTCCATCTATTGAGCCTAACACACTTAATTGTGAATATTTAAAATAAAGTCACAGAGGGCGCTGGCGTGTATACTTAACCAAAAACATATTGCGAATTTACCGTTACCTATCTGCTCACCACGCGACACGCGAGCACTCTCTTATATTTTCACTTCAAAATCCTAGTTTTTATCCATCTTCCACCTGCGTATCCTACAATAAGCTGGTCTTCAAACCGGATCTCATGTGAACAGTGCCAATTAATGTTTACTACGCCTCCGAAGATGGTAATAACTCGACGGCAAAAGGAAATGGCCGAAGCGAAGGCGAACTCGGAACCGCCGCCTACAGCCGACGTGTTACCAGGTACTTCCAACTCCAAAAAAGAAGTTAAGACCGCAGCACCTTCGGTTGCAAGCAGTAGAAGATCTACAGCATCCTCCATAGCAAGGCGTAAACAGCTGGAGTTGCAAGCAGCCGAGGAAAAGGCTCGAATCCAGATGGAGTTGATCGATAAACGCCTGGAAGCTGACCTTGCCGCCGCCGAGGCCGAGGATGAAGAAAAGTCAGACGTTGCTAGTTTAAGTGAAGTGAATCAAGATCTAGTGTCGGACTGGTTGACCCAGCAACATCATGCTAACGAGTACCGCCCACCTGTGCCCCCCGAGCCGGTCGCGCAAGTTTCCGATCGTGCAGCACCAGCACAGCATGTGGACACCGCTAGCAGCATCATGGAGTTGGCGAACGCCCTAAAGGACATGATGGGCCAATCATCGTCGCATCGCGAGGAACGTCTACTCAGCCGTTTGGCCACTCCGCGCGACCTACCTATATTTAGCGGAGACAGTCTAGAATGGCTGCATTTTAAAAATGCCTACGATGAATCATTAGCGTCGTGCAAATACTCAGAATACGAAACTCTGTCCAGACTTCGACGAGCACTGCGAGGCGAAGCCAAAGAAGCTGTCACCGACCTACTGATTGGCAATACCTCGTCCAAGGATATCATGGATGCTCTCGAACTTAAATATGGACGAGCAGAGACCATTATTTGCAACATAACTGCACAATTACGTAAGTTGCACCCATTACCTACGCATTATCAGCAAGATTTAGTTAACTTTGCTACAAAAGTAAACAACTGCGTTGCAACTATACGTGCATTAAAACAAAGTGATCATTTACGCAATCCCGAGCTCGCGTCCGCTATCACAAGCAAATTACCGAGCACACTTTTGGGAAAGTGGACTGAATATGCTTACGAAAAGATCCTAGCAGGAGAATCCAAACTAGAATTGCTGGCGCAATTTCTGAAGAAAGAAGCCAACATGACCCTGGTCACCGGAGCTGTGCAGCCGCGAGAAGTCAAAAAGCCAGCGCCGACCGAGCCCCATTTTAAACGCGACAAAAACGAAGACAAAAGTCGTTATAATACGCACCACGTACTTGCTACTAGTACACGAACTAATCATATTTCGTGCTCATTTTGTAAGAAAGGCGTACATTCACTACCAGACTGTCGCGTATTTAAACGTGCGATGCGCAGAGATAAATGGAAATTTGTTAAAACACAAAGATTGTGTTTTAAATGTTTAACCGCACGCCACGATATAAACACCTGTGATGCACCTGACTGTGACACAGAGGAATGCGGACTAAAACATCACCGCTTACTTCATTGGAAACAAGCTACATCTTCTACGAGTACATTATCATCGGACCCCGCGACTCCCGTGAGTAACGAGCAACCGAGCACGCCGCTCCCGCCGGACCCGCCGCTTGCTCAACCGCGCCGCGCTGCCAGTGATGCTGCCGATGCTACGATCGCTCACGTCGCGACGCCTAACGATGTGACGGACGACTCGAATGAGAACGTGTTATTAAAAGTAGTTCCAGTGAAATTGTATGGACCCCGTGGTGAAATACAGACTTATGCGTTACTTGACGATTGTGCTGCCGTTTCCGTGTTGGACTCTGATCTAGCCGATGAACTTGGTCTACAAAGTGAGCGTCCGAGTGCCGTAAGATTCGTAGACGCGTTCGGCCTTGAAGTGTATCAATCTGACGCGCCCAAAGTTCGCGCCAAAATATCTGGACAGGACAATACCTTTTACGATATAAGTTTACGTAAGAGTTCTAAGTTAAAATTACCACCGCAAAATTTATCCGCCATTAATCAAATTTCATGCAACAAGTTATCTAAAATAAAAAAATGTTGTTTGTAAAAAACGTGTAGTGCCTCGCTTGCTTATAGGTGAAGATAATTATTATTTAATGGCACCGCTCGAGATCATTCATGGTGGCAAAAATGCTCCATATGGAACCCGCTGTCGGCTGGGATGGTGCATCCACGGCTACTGCAGTCGCGCTCACTCCTCCGTGTCTCAGGTAAGTCACAGTGTTTGCCATCTCGCTCACTCTTATGATGGGATCGACAGTACTACTGATCTTGATACCAGTGCACTTAATGACCTAATTAAGCAATCGTATTGCCTAGACTCCATAGGAGTTTCGACCTTATGTCGCGAGAATAAGGCACATCTGCGTGCTATACAGATTTTAGACGAAACTGCACGTTTGATTGATAACCGATGGGAAGTAGGTTTGCCATTTAAACAGGATAACTTTACTATGCCCGATACTTATAACTATGCATTATTTCGCATGCAATCTTTGTTGCGTAAATTCGATTATGACCCTGTTTACGCGAATAGGTATGCTCAGGAAATAAATAAGTTACTATCCGAGGGGTATGCGAATGAGTTACAGGAAAACGAGCTCTCAGTCAATCATGTATGGTATATTTCACATTTTGGTGTACAAAATGTAAATAAACCCGGTAAATTAAGATTGGTCTTTGATTCAAGCGCACGCGCTAGGAATAACATGTGTTTGAATGATTATCTATTGACGGGGCCTGATTTATATAACTCGCTTTTAGGTATAATGTTGAGATTACGCGAGAAGGAGTTCATCATTATTGGTGATATTAAGGACATGTTTTTACGTATTAAAATTCGTCCAGAAGATCAACATGTTTTTCGATTTCTATGGCAGGCGTCAGCTACTGATCCGATTAAAACATATGTGATGCAAAGCCTTATTTTCGGTGCAAATTGCGCGCCTTTTATCGCGCAACATATAAAAAATAAAAATGCACTTAAATACGAAGACCAGTATCCCGAAGCTGTTCAAGTGATTATAAACTCGCATTACATGGACGATTGTTATTATTCTACAGATAGTGAGGAAAATGCTATTCAATTAATTAAAGATATTACGTACATACATAGCATGGGCGGCTTCGAGATACGTGGTTGGTCTAGCAACAGCAAAACGGTTTTGAATGCGTTACCGGCCACAGCGCTGGCTCAATCAGCTGTTCAGTTCAAGGACGGAGCTACGAATATGACTGAGCGCGCTCTCGGTTTAATGTGGCATCCTGCTGACGACACCTTTAGCGTAAAAGTGTCGACTGGGCAGATCTCGCCCGAGATTTCAAATGGAAGCGTTCCGCCTACAAAGGCTAAAATGCTAAGCATTATTATGTCAATACACACATAATGTATTATGACTTACATGGTTTTCTCACTCCGTTTGTTATAAAAGCTAAAATTTTATTTCAAGACGTACATCGAAGCGGAGTCGACTGGAAGTGCCACATCCGGCCTGAAGAACATACTCGTTGGAAGGTTTGGCTCGACGAGTTGAAACAGCTGGAGTCGCTGCGTATACCGCGCTGGTACCTGCGGGCCGGCGCCTGGACGCCGTGCTATGACTCACCGTCTACGTCTACGTCTTGCGAGAAGATAATGGATATACAGATGCACATTTTTTGTGACGCATCTATTAAAGCCTACGCTACGGTAATAAATATTGGCGTTTTACGCGTGCTGATGGTTTCGTACTCGTTTGTTTGGCTGCTAGTAAAAGCCGCGTAAGTCCTTTACGTCCAATTTCGGTCCCAAGACTCGAATTGCAAGGATGTCTTCTTGGGACACGGTTGGCAAAGACTATTGCCACTGAGCAAAAGAATCTGGTGCCCAGTAAGCGATATTTTTGGACAGATTCCAGTACTGTCTTACAATGGATAAGAAGTGACCCCAGGAGCTACAAGCCTTACGTTGCTCATAGGCTTGGGGAGATCGATGAGCTGACTAATGTCAATGAATGGCATTACGTGCCATCTCGTTTGAACATAGCTGACATTGCTACCAAGACGGATAGTCCTCCGCTGAAGTACAGTGACGCGTGGTTTCAAGGTCCAGCATTCCTGCGTCAACCCGAAGATCAGTGGCCAAAGGACTTGAGGAATGCGAAGATCGTCGACGAGGCTACCTGTGAAAAAAGAAATGTTAATGTGGTTAGTACACTTGAAATACACTCACCTGTACCCGATGAAGGACGCTTCTCCAACTGGATCCGACTTGTACGCACTGCTGCAAGAGTTTTATGTTTTATAAAAATATGTAGACAAAAGTGTCATGAAAGAAAATTAAATCAAAGAAGAAAGAAGAATGAAAATAATAAAGACACATTACAGCTCGATTCTGCAATGATGAAGAGGGCAGAAAAACACATAATAAAAAAGTGTCAAAGTGATACCTTTGCTGCCGAGATTGCCTGTGTTACGCAAGGCAAACCACTGCCGTCAAACAGTCGTCTACTAAAAGTGACTCCATATTTAGACGACGATGGAATCCTTCGTGTTGGCGGTCGCATAGATCAAACTGCAGGGGTAGAACTGTCAACTACACGTCCACCGATCTTGGATGGAAAACACAGAACCACTCGGTTGTTAGTTGAATACTACCACCGACGTGCCATGCACGTGGCGAATGAACATGTTGTCAATGAATTACGCCAGGCGTATTGGATCGTGAATCTGCGTCCGACTGTACGCAGCGTCGCCGTGCAGTGTTTGTTTTGCCGCTACCGACGCGCTCGGCCGCAGCCTCAGAGGATGGGTGATTTACCTGCCGCGCGCTTACAGTACAGTCGAAGGCCATTTTCATACACAGGAGTTGATTTTTTCGGCCCTATGGAGACGACCATTGGTCGAGGAAGACAGAAAAGATATGGCATGCTTTTTACATGTCTCACCGTGCGAGCCATTCACATCGAGATCACAGAATCACTGAGTACGGACTCTGCAATTATGGCGCTCATACGTATGTCTGCTCGCCGTGGCACTCCGCTGGTTCTATTTTCAGATAATGGTACAAATCTGCGAGGAGCCGACAACGAGCTGAAGATGAGTCTTCAGCAACTGAACGTAGACAAACTGCGCGAAGATGGAGCCGTCCGTGGGATTGAATGGCGATTTATCCCTCCCGGAGCCCCCGAAATGGGCGGCGCATGGGAGCGCATGGTCCGCACAGTTAAGACGGCGCTCAAGGTCGTCATGAAGGAGCGCGCACCACATCCTGAAACCCTATCCACGTTGATGGCAGAAGTGGAGGCTCTCGTAAACAGCCGTCCTATCACACACGTGTCGACGGATCCCGGTTACCCCGAAGCGTTAACGCCTAATCATTTTTTAATTGGTAGTTCATCTACTGGAGCTCCTATAGGTAAGTACGACGATTCTGACCTTTGCCTTCGCAAAAGGTGGCGCGTAGCTCAACGACTTACAGATATGTTTTGGGCTAGGTGGATTAAAGAATACTTACCTACACTTCTCCCTCGTCAAAAATGGACTAGGGAATCTAGATCGTTAAAAGTAGGAGATTATGTAGTACTGGTCGATCCCAATTTAGAGCGCGGCTCCTGGCGACATGGTGTAGTGAGCGCGGCGCACGCTGGCCGTGACGGCCGTATTCGAGTGGTAGATGTGCGCACACGCTCAGGTCAGCTGCGCAGACCTGCCACACGCGTCGCATTACTGTCCCCAGTTGATGGCTAGTGCTTATCAGCACTAAGGGGCGGGGATGTAGGCGACAGATCCTTATTTCATGTTTAATTTAAGTTTAGGTATAATCATGCTCATTTAAAATATGTAAATTGATTTCTAGTATTAAGAAAGCCAAAGATTTCTTTACAATGTCAACTAAAGTTTCAAAAATCCCTAGCTACTCATTATATCATTGTATTAGTCGTAATTTTAATTAATAAGGTTTATTTCGTGCATACTAACTCCATCTATTGAGCCTAACACACTTAATTGTGAATATTTAAAATAAAGTCACAGAGGGCGCTGGCGTGTATACTTAACCAAAAACATATTGCGAATTTACCGTTACCTATCTGCTCACCACGCGACACGCGAGCACTCTCTTATATTTTCACTTCAAAATCCTAGTTTTTATCCATCTTCCACCTGCGTATCCTACAAGTTGAAAGAATTGTTTTCAAGGTTTGGCGTGCCACATGTTATTGTATCAGATAACGATGTTAAAATTAAGTCAACAGAATTTGAACATTTTTGTGCGATAAATGGCATTAGATATGTAACATCGCCTATTTACCACCCAGCAAGCAATGGGCAAGCGGAAAATTCTGTAAGAATATGTAAAAAGATGTTAAAATGTATATTATCTACCGCCCATTCACAAACAGATGTACATAATAAGTTATTAGGATATTTATTTGAATATCGAAATACATCGCATTGTTCTACTGGTTTATCGCCAGCGCAAATCATGTTTGGCCGTAGCTTGAGGTCACGTTTGGATCTGGTTTTACCTCAACGTAAAAATGATTTTGTTTTAAAAGATCACAATGAAGGGCTGCATAGTAGACAATTTAAAAAAGGGGATAAAGTATGGTTAAGATGGTTTACAGCAAGGAAACAATTTTGGACTTTAGGTTTAATACAAAATATAATTGGTAACCGGATGTTTGAAATATATGTTAACGATTACAATGTTTTGTGCAAACGGCACATTGATCAGATCATGAGGTATACGGGGAGCACAAAATTTGACAGCAATGTAAGAAAAGGTGAGGACGATGACAAGGATACGTGGTTCACTCCGCCACCGCCCTCGGCATCGCCGCCATCTTCGCCCCCGCTACCACTTAATCCGCCTCCTTCTCCAGTGACTGTCACTCAGCGGTCGGATTCCGTTTCCAGTGAAATAGAAAGTGAGGAGTGTAACACAGAGTTACCGGTGGAAAAGGAGGCAGAGCAAGTTTCCGGTTCGAATGTGGAACCTGCATCCTCATCCATCGCGGATAACGCCCCCGCGCGGCCGCTACGGATTGGGCCCACCTTGAGGCCTAGGACTAAGAAAATAGACTATACTTTGTAAAAAAAAAAAGGGTAGTAAATAAGTGTTAGTTTTAATTCTTGTGTTTTCTTATTGTTATCAGGTTTCAAAATTAAAGGGGAAGGAGTGAGGTGTATGCGCCCGCGCCGCCCCCACCAGTCAGTAATAAACTAGCTTCGTTACATACCGGTTGTTGGTCATTTCGCACCCCAAGTACTTCCCAGCTCATCAAGACGTGTCGAGTGACTAAAACAGCGTGTGCCTGTGTTGCACCAAACCTGAGTTCCACTAGGTACAGCCAGGGTTCAGCATCAGCTCTATCTTGGGTACTACTTTCCTAAGTACTTATCAAGACGAGTTGCATGACCAAAACAGCGTGTGCCTAAGGTTGTATAAAACCCGAGCTCCACTAGGTACTGTCAGGGTTCAGCATCAGCTATCTTGGGTACTGGTCTACCCAGTGATCATCATGACGAGTCGGATATCCAAAACAGCGTGTGTCTATATATGTTGCACCAAACCCGAGCTCCACTAGGTACTGCCAGGGTTCGGCATCAGCTCTATCTTAGGTACTACTCTCTTAAGTGCTCATCAAGATGAGTCGGATAACCAAAACATATTGTGCCTTTGTTGCACCAAACCTGAGTTCCACTAGGTACTGCCAGGGTTCTGGGTCATTTTGTTGAACTTCACGCCGACGTTGCAATTGGCGTGCAGTCGGCGTGCAGTCGGCGTGCAGTTCCCATACAAGTTGCAGTCGGGTTGTAGTCCGTCTGTATCGGCCCTAAGTCACTGCATAATTTTAGCAGTTCCAAGCAATTAGTAACACTAAAACTGTTTCTCGAACTGAAAATACCCGATTTAAGTTTGTTAACTCAACATGACTGATCAGTTCATCAGCGTCACAAAACATACCAGTAAATTGACCTCCGCAGTGAATATACAGCAAGATTGATTGTTCTAGTAGGTATTCACAGAAACTTAATTGCTAAATTGGGAATCAAACCAAGCGAAGCGAGGTGGGTCTGAATCCAAAATTAACTTTTGTATTCATTGTTGTTAATGGCGATGAGTACCCACAACACAAGCCTTCTTGAGCTTACTGTGGGGCTTAGTCAATTTGTATAAGAATGTCCAATATTTATTTATTTATTTACTACTAACGCCATCTGTTAGAGAAATAAATAATTAACATTAGCACGAATGTTAATTCATTATTTTGCCAACAGATGGCGCTAGTAGTGATACAAAGTGTTATTACTTTATTTTATTTTTTTAGGTTTATAAAATGATATTTTTATGTTTGATAACACATCTAGACATCAATTTAAATTACTATGTTAAATTTCAAACCTCACAGTGCGATAGTTTTTCCGTAAAGTGTGCCACAAGAATGCATAGTTTGTCGAATTTGTTTAGATTTGTTTATTTTATTTTACAATTAGCACTAACAATTAAACCTTACGTACTAATCGGTGTTGTGTTACTTATGTCTAACATGCAGACAGGTACTTAATTAAGATGGATTAAATTACAATATATTACATGGGGGATAAAATTAATTACAATTGCAATAAAAATAAATTACCATAAATTACTATAAATTAAACTAGCAAAAAGCAGAGCTTTGTAAGGGCTCGCGGAGGTCCGGTTGCTGTCCGGTACGCCTGTCTGTTACAGCTTTTACTTTGTCCTTTAAAAACGTGTCCAGACGACAAAATCAAATTGCCAATATCATCCACACGTAATATACAATTTCATAAAAGTGCTTATTACATCCTACACGGCCGCCCAGTACTTTTTGTAAGAAACCCAACTGGCTTTCCTATATAATGTTGGGTCAGCGAGCCAATGTTCTTGAATTTATTTTTGCGTCCACTCTACACAAGACTCCACTCCACTTTTCGATCAAAAACTATCCCGTCTCGACACCTACTGGCGGTAATCACGCTGCTCCGCACATAAACTAACACACACAGTTCCACTAGGTACAGCCAGGGTCCAGCATTAGCTCTATCTTGGGTACTGCTCTTCCAAGTTCTCATTAAGACGTGTCAGATGACCAAAACAGCGTGAGCCTATGTTGCACCAAACCTGAGTTCCACTAGGTACAGCCAGGGTTTAGCATCAGCTCTATCTTGGGTACTAATCTCCTAAGTGCTCATCAAGACGAGTCGGATGGCCAAAACAGCGTGTGCCTATGTTGCAACAAACCTGAGTTCCACTAGGTACTGCCAGGGTTCAGCATGAGTTCTATCTTGGGTACTGTTCTCCCAAGTGCTCATCATGACGAGTCAGATGTCCAAAATAGCGTGTGTCTATGTTGCATCAAACCTGATCGAGTTCCACTAGGTACAGCCAGGGTTCAGCATCAGCTCTATCTTGGGTACTACTTTCCTAAGTTCTCGTCAAGACGACCCATATAACCATTCCAGTCGCAGAATCACAAAGTGGTAACTAAATGTCAGATGTGTCGTAACAGAGTCCACATAATGTGTCTAGAATTGTTTCGAAACAAAGTGTCGTCGCCGTGTCTACACTTTTCCGTAACAAGGTGTCGACACATTTGTGTGCACTTTGCGTGCGGTTTGCGACTAAATCTGACAGCAAATTTGTGACAGCAAATGTCAATATAAAATACCTCTTGAAAACCAAGGTTTGTCAAACTACTATTAGTGTCTCGTGTGCTCGTAATTCTAGTAAGTCATCATGGGCAATGCAAATGATAATAATCGACCGAAACCATATAAACACCCAACACCCGTCAACCTTTTACAGAAAAGTTTTTAAAGAAATGCAATAAGCTACTTAGGTCAGGCAACGAATGCTCCAAAAGTTGTAGAGGGAAATGCTCGGAACACAATTTTTGACTCCGTAACTCGGTTTGACAAGTTAGGAGGTGAACATATAAAAAAAAAAAAAAAAAAAAAAAGTCATTTATTGTCGCAACAAAACTTACAGCAACAAATCGAACAAAGAGAAAACAAAAAAGGTTACAGCTTACATTATAAGGTCAACATACAAAACATATCAAAACAAAACATATCAAAAGTCCCCGGCCGTAGCCCTTGAGCGGGGGGGAGAGAGGGGGCTTTGAAGGTCCCATTTTCCGGTTTTTCGATTATATCTCGGAAACTATGCATCTCAGCGACATGGCCACTTATAAAAAATGAAAGTTAATTTAATTTGTTACAAGTTTATTCAGTCAATTTTTTCGATATGTTGAATAGTTTTTGAGATATCCGCTCTTGAAAGTTTATTTAGGGCTCTCAATTTTATCTTGATATATCTATATCAGTGAAGGTGCTAGGCCGTGTTTGGTATCGTTTTCGTATAAATCTGGGGTGCTGAATCCATTTAAGGTATCACATTGACACCATTCCACAAAATAAAATAAAATCTTTTTAGGGTTCCGTACCTCAAAAGGAAAAAACGGAACCCTTATAGGATCACTCGTGCGTCTGTATGTATGTCCGTCTGAATACACAAAATACCTATAGATGACAGGAAAACCTATTAGAAATGTGCAGTCAAGCGCGAGTCGGACTCGCACTTGGCCGGTTTTTTTGAAACTCCTCTTGACGCTTAACCGCTGAACCGATTTCGTTGAAATTTGGTATAGAAATAGTTTGCGTCCCGGAACAGGACATAGGATAGATCTTATAACCAAAATCATCTTTTGAAGGTGTGAAAAGTGGCGTGGAAATTTGTACGGGAAATCAATAACCGCTGAACCGATTTATATGAAATTTGGGATGGTCTACATCTTTGATTTAGTTAAAAATGATAAAAAAACATGACTTCAAACCTAAACTTAAACAGTATTAACTTCAAGAAGTCAATTCTGAATTCCCCCCTACACCTCATTTCACACCTTTAAAGGATGATTTTTGAGATAACTTATTATGTCCTGTCTCGGGACTCAAAATATATGTGTACCAAATTTAAATTAAAACTGTTCAGCAGTTTAAGCGTGAAGAGGAGTTTAATAGAAAGTATTTTAATATGTTTATATGTTTTTACTTCGGAATGGTGTCAATGTGATACCTTAACTAAATTTGGTACTGCGAATTTATACGAAAACGATACCAAACATGGCCTCGTAGCTTTACTGTTGTAGAAGTCTAAATAAAATTGAGAGCCCTAAATTCTTATTACTTGGCCAAACTTGTGTAGAAGGAAAAGGTAAAATAAAAGTCTTCGGCAGGAATATAAGACACAAATATTTTTTTTTTTGCGTTACTATTTCAATCATCAAATATAAACATACCTTGATTATATTATTCTAGTGAGATCCACATAGATAAACAAAAACATTTACTTAAAAAATTACAAGGTCGAAATGTCACGGAACTTGTGAGAGTAATATGTGAAAAATAAAAACTTTTATGACAAAAAAATCTGGACACAATTTAAGAATCACCCAATTGCGTCGAGGAATCATCTGTATTTTTGCTTGTTTCATTACCTCGGCTGCCCTAAGCAGAAAACAAGTAACTCGAAAATTTTCAAAAACGGTTTTTGTGGATTTTCGGAATCTACAATTTCAGGCGCATCTTTCACCAAAAAAATAATCGTAAAACAATGTGTAGTTTTCAAAATATTCATGTTTTTAAAATCCGATTATCTTTTTTTGACCCTGTATTCTACGCTAAATTCAAGTATATGTCCCATTTCTACGCTAAAGACAAGTAACTAAACAGAGATACTTGTAATTCATATAGATGACCGAGATACTTGAGTTTAGCGTAGATGTTCGCAACTGCGAATTAGTTTATTACAATGGTAAAACAAGTATCTCCCAACACAATCTGCGATTTAGGTTAGAAATTAGTTACATAGTTATACAAAAGGTACCTTGTTTAAAGACATACATAGAAAACAAATTTGCTTAGCAATATTCCTGTCAAAGGTGAAAAGTCTGTAAAATTATATGTATTGTCTACACTGTAGACTCTACAGTAATGAAAACAGAACACTAGAATATGCCAAAGAAAGAGGAAATCATTATTATGCCGTATCCGTGCCAAAGGTTTTGGAAAAAATTAGAAACAAACAACAACTGACTGTAGTCAAGTGACCAAAAGGGAAATATTTAATCCAGGAATAATGCCAAAATTTGAATTTTTATAAAGACACTTATTATGTGGAAAAGTGAATCATCTGAGGTCAATCTCGAGAAGTCTATTAGTAGAGTTCGACCAAGAAAAGTCTGCAGAGATGTTGAGAGTAGACCAGTGCTAGTGTTATTTATATGTCATAATTTCATAGAAGTTTGACGTTTAAAATAACACCTGCACTGGTGTGCTCTCAACATCTATGCAGACTTTTCTTGGTCTAACTCTACTAATAGACTTCTCGAGATTGACCTTGTGCTGTCAAAATCTCTGCAGACTTTTCTTGGTTTAACTCTAGCCACTAAAGAGATCCACCAATTACTTACCATATCAATAGGTGTATGTATATCAAGAAAATTTCAGATCGATATGGTTTTATAAGAAATAGGTAAAACTGACTTGAAGGATTTAATTAGATTTTTACTTTGTTACAAGTAAAGTTAAATAGTAAATAAAGTAACTATGTACCTAAGTATGTATTTATCTATACACGTATGTATATATCGTCGCCTAGTACTCATAGTACAAACTTTGCTTAATTTGGGGCTAAGTCAACCAGTGTAAGATTGTCCCCAAATATTGATTTTTATGAACTCACCAGCTCTCACCATTCCATGCACCTGCCTCATTCCTATCAAACACGTCTGTCAAATAGGACTATAAAAAAATGCAAGTCGGACTCGCCCACCGAGCGTTCCTTACAAATTTAGTTATAGATTTTTTAATTTTTTACAAATTTGTAGTTTTGCAGATTATTCCCTGTACCTACTTATAATGTAATACAATATTACTTGCCAAATTTCATAGTTCTAGGGCAACGGGACTTCTCGTTGACCTAGCTACCTACTACCCACCTACTTAGGTACCCTTTAAATTTTGAATCCCTTGAGAATGTATTTTGGCATAAACCACCGTATCTTTTTTTTACGTTGATGTAGATGTTTGATTTTTTTTTACAACTTTAAGGGAATGTAGACCTGAGTATATGGTTCTAATTTCAACTCGATACCTCCACGCGTTTCCGAGATAAAGGATCTTGACAGACAAATGGACGGAGGACGGACGGACAACAAAGTGATCCTATAAGGGTTCCGTTTTTTCCTTATGAGGTATGGAACCCTAAAAAAGAATAGTTCGGAAGCAGGATCCTGTAGGTACCACCCATCCACGAAGACAGAGGGTTTGTTGAAGGAATGGGTCATCGTATCACAAAATAATCTCTGAAAATAAAATCGATGAAATAGGTACCAATATCCGATGTGACAGAGGGTACGAGGATGGCAACATCAATCACTAATTAAAAAAAAGTCTATTTTCCAATAGAAAAGAACTTTAAAATATATAAAAAAAAAATTTTTTTTCAAGCGTTTTATTATCTAACAGGGATTTTGAAGTCGATAAACCTGAAAGAAATAAAAATCAGTTTTCGGTAGCTTATATTATTAGCTTTCATTTGGTACTATTTCCTTCAGAATTGCATGAAAATTGGAAAAGTTATTGAGCGGAGAGCCAAATATGTTTAGTATTTAAGATGCTAAAGTGCTTGCTATTTCCAAGCTAAACACGAGATACTTGAATTTGTGTAGAATGGTTCTGAGATTGTCGGGCAGTAAACTACACAGAAAACATTTTATGCCTGTACAAAGTTTAATATACAAGAATAACAAAAAATAAAGTCTGTATAAGCTTAATTTTATCGCCTTTAACATAATGGTATAAACAGATGTTACATTTTAGACCAAATACCTAACAAAACTGACAAATTACGTTTTTTTGCTCTCCTCAAAAAATTGTCAAAACTGGGTTACTTGTTTTCTGCTTAGGGCAGCCGACCTCCTCGCTTCTTTTTTGTCCTTTGTATTCTGTAGCAATTTGTTAGATCTGAAATAGTACATTTCGATGCTAGTGCGGAAGGTATGTCATTACTTCACGAGTACCGAGATATCTTGCCACGAGCCGCAGGCGAGTGGGAAGACTCGGGACGAGTGAAGAATGACATTTCCGCACGTGTATCGAACGACGTTTTTTAATACAGTTGCGAAAAAATAAGTAAAACATTGTTAATCGTACACTAAACAAAAGTGGTAACAGTGACAGCTCGCTTAGACGTCGTCTTTAAGTATATTATATCTATGGGCGTTTGGCAGCTATTCCGTTCCATTCAGACACCTTATTAAGAACGGAATTTTCAATATTCAATATTAAAAAATAAACGTGTTATAATGATGAAGAGGTAAGTATTAAAATATGAAATATGTATATTTTTCATATTCTTACATTAACAGTAGGTTTTTATGCTGATTACGACGTTTAAAGGAAACTAATATTAACACTCATCAATAAGTAGTCGTGAATTGGAACAAGTATAAATTTAAAAAAATTGGAAAAGTAAAAAGCACTAGTTCGACATAACCAACTTTCCGCACGCTAAACAGCTACGTAAAGTAGCACTTTGTGAGCAACTGTATTAAAAATAAAGATAACTTGCGTCGTCATGGATGTCGATTTATAGGTTTTAGGGAGTGCAGAATTCGAAAACGATTTTTTTTTTAATTTGCTAGAATTATGGTACATTGTAGATGGTGGACATTGATTTGGTAGTTCAACATAATTTACCACTATATAGGCATGCAAAACTTTACACTATATCATTTTATGATATAGTGTAAAGTTTTGATGATCATTTTATAATCCAAGATGGCGGCTACGTATTTTGTCATAAAAGTCGTCATGAATATCGTTTTATAGGTTTTAGGAAGTGCCGATTTCGAAAATGATGACCAGTTTGGAATCCAAGATAACTGCCGTGCACTTTGTCATAAAAGTCGTCATGGATATCGTTTTATAGGTTTAAGGGAGTGCAGAATTCGAAAATGATGACCATTTTGGATTCCAAGATGTCTGCCGTGCACTTTGTCATATGACCCGTCATGGATGTTGATTTATAGGTGTTAGGAAGAGCAGAATTCGAAAATGATGACCATGACCAACGTGCACGGCAGACATCTTAGATTGTAAAACGGAATAAACATAATTTTCGAATTCTCCACTCCCTAATACCTATAAATCGAGATCCATGGCGACTTTTATGACAAAGTGTACGGTAGACATCTTGGTTTCCAAAATGGTCATCATTTTCGAATTCTGCACATCCTAAAACCTATACATATAGTAGTTCGCCCCGAACTGTGAACTCGCGGTTCGCCAAACAGATCAATTGAATGCAGTGCTACTTAGTCTGAGATGGGCATTTCGTAATTGATTCCTGATTCCACGATTACTTGAAATTACTTTGTAAACTGATTACCGATTCCTAGATTACTTTGTAATCTAACAATACCGAATTACCAAGTACAATTCCATTTGAGGAATCAGGAATCAATTTTTCGAATACTACAATTACTAGTAATAGAAATCAATGTCGATTCTTCATTAGGTACAGGAATATATATTACTTGATTCCTTTCAGATTACATTTCGTACTACTACATAAGTACCATCAAAAGTACATTTCGATAGTAGATATAGATGTTGTTGACTTAGGGTCGGTTGCACCAAACTGTTCGTATCGTTATAGAGTTCGCTAAATTTTTATGTATGGAAAGTTTCATAGTAAAGTGCCGGGGCGCGCCGGCTGACGTTGATCAGTCTGTCAAATGTGGTTGGTGCAACTGGCCCTTACTAGGATGCATCTACCGATACCTTATTTGAAACAGGTGTGCAGATTTCGAAATTGATGACCATGACCAATAAAACGACATCCATGACGACTTTTAACATAGTGCATGGCGGCCATCTTGGATTCCAAAATAGTTATTATTTTCGAAATCTGCGCTCCCTAAAACCTATAAAACGACAGCCATGACGACTTTTATGACATACTGCATGGCCGCCATTTTGGATTCCAAAATGGTCATCATTTTCGAAATCTGCGCCCCCTAAAACCTATAAAACGACATCCATGACGACTTTTATGACATAGTGCATGGCCGCCATCTTGGAATCCAAAATGGTCATCATTTTCGAAATCTGCGCCCCCTAAAACCTATAAAACGACACCCATGACGACTTTTATGACATAGTGCATGGCCGCCATTTTGGAATCCAAAATGGTTATCATTTTCTAAATCTGCGCCCCCCAAAACCTATAAAACGACACCCATGACGACTTTTATGACATAGTGCATGGCCGCCATTTTGGATTTCAAAATGGTCATCATTTTCTAAATCGGGGCCCCCTAAAACCTATAAAACGACATCCATGACGACTTTTATGACATAGTGCATGGCCGCCATCTTGGAATCCAAAATGGTCATCATTTTCGAAATCTGCGCCCCCTAAAACCTATAAAACGACACCCATGACGACTTTTATGGCATAGTGCATGGCCGCCATTTTGGATTCCAAAATGGTCATCATTTTCAAAATTGGGGCCCCCTAAAACGTATAAAACGACATCCATGACGACTTTTATGACACAGTGCATGGCCGTCATTTCGGATTCCAAAATGGTCATTATTTTCGAAATCGGCACTCCCTAAAACCTATATATCGACACCCATCTCGACTTTTATGACAAAGTGTTTTGCTACCATCTGCATGCAAGACATTTCTATTATTTTTACGTACAAAAATGGCCCCCTGTCAACTTTCAATCGAGATTTAGGGTCGGTTGCACCAAACTGTTCGTATCGTTAAAGAGTTCGCTAAATTTTTATGTATGGAAAGTTTCATAGTAAAGCGCCGGGGCGCGCCGGCTGACGTTGATCAGTCTGTCAAATGTGGTTGGTGCAACTGGCCCTTAATCGATAATTTATTCGATTAATATTCAGATTAATTCAATTTCAATCTATGTTAGGTCGACTACACTAATCGCGATTAAAATTTGAGAATTAACTTTTTTTATTCCATTAATTAGTCGAATAAACAGTTAATCGATTAATTCCCATCTCTGACCACGGCATTTTTACACTTTGAGAATATCTGAAAACAAATCAACACAAGGAGCCATTTTGCAAATCCAGTAACATACCAGTAACTTTGTTATTACTTTTGACAGCGCGTGTCATGTGTCAACACAGAGTCGACACAAAGTCGAAACATTGCAACTACTTTGTGACTGCAATATTTCTCAGCCTTAAACCATATTTATACATCATAATTAACAAGTTTCGTAGTATGTAAAGCGTTATTTCCGTTATTTAAGTATAGTATACGCATCGAAGTACTAAAAATGCTTCAAATAATATAGTTATGAACACAGGCACTGAGAAGTAAACAATTTCATTTCCGGCTAAACTAAAACAATGTGGTGGCGCGTTGATTATATTACACTTAGTTTATCAAATCACTCGAGCAGTTTAATTCCCCATAATAATTTAAGTCCTATTGTAATATAAATGCAAACAATATATAATTACGTCTTGTAATCCGTTTTAGAGATGGCGTATTAATGTCACTTATTTTTATTTAAGTATTTTTCCATCTGACAGTTTCCATTTGACAGGAACAAAATGAACGAATGAACGAATGATTTTGGCATAAAGTAGTCGCAAAGTCGAAACAATGTGTGCACACGGCGACCACACTTTATGTCACTTTGTGTCATGTGTCGACCCTTCCCCATTTCTGGTAACTGTGTCGACACGGCGACGACTCTGCGACTGGAATTGTGACCGAAACAGACGATGTCGACACAAGATGTGTCAACACCGCGTCGTAACGGCGACTGGAAATGGTTGTATGGGGAGTTGCATGACCAAAACAGCGTGTGCCTATGTTGTATAAAACCCGAGCGCCATTAGGCACTGTCAGGGTTCAGCATCAGCTATCTTGGGTACTGAAAGTACTGATTTACCCAGTGATCATCATGACGAGTCGGATATCCAAAACAGCGTGTGTCTATGTATGTTGCATCAAACCCGAACTCCACTAGGTACTGCCAGGGTTCGGCATCGGCTCTATCTTGGGTACTACTCTCCTAAGTGCTCATCAAGATGAGTCGGATGACCAAACCATAATGTGCCTTTGTTACATCAAACCTGAGTTCCACAAGGTACTGCCAGGGTACTGGGTCATTTTGGTGAACTGCACGCCGACGTTTCGATTGGCGTGCAGTTCCCATACTCGTACAAGTTGCAGTCGGGTTGTAGTCCGTCTGTAACGGCCCTAAGTCACTGAAGTTTGTATTAATTATGCTTATCTTTATTTATAATTTTAGCAGTTCCAAACAATAGTAACACTAAAGGCGCCATTCATTAATTACCTACGTAAGACAATTTTTGCCAGCTTTTGACCCCCTCCCTCCCCTATGTAAGAAATAATAAGAATAGGCTGACCCCGTCCCCCTCCCACCAATATAATTTATTTTCAAAAAAATATTTTTATGAATGTTTATTTGTACCTGTACAAAGGTACTTGAGCTCGTTTAAGCTAACTCTGCACCGTGTTTGATAGCATAGAGTGTGGAAAAATCGTGAATATGACGAATAGGGTATCGATCAGGGATCGTTCTGGCGTTCAGTGCCCTATAATCACCGCAGGGTCTCCAGGTGTCGTCTTTCTTCTTCACCACGTGAAGTGCGCTGGCCAGGGGGAACATGTGGCGACCACCGGCTCGCCACTCTGTACGCGCCTAAGTCCGCGCGCCTGCGCGATGCGCCACCGCCGTTGCTATGCAACAAATGTAGCAACACTATACAACAATCCCTTCTGCCTAAGATGGCGTAAGCGCCATCGACATTATTGAACTTGAAAACACCACATAGGTATCGTATTGTCTGAATACCCACAACAGAAGCCTTCTTACTTAGTCAATTTGTATAAGAATGTCCAATATTTATTTATTTATTTATTACTAACGCCATCTGTTAGAGAAGAAATAATTAACATTAGCACGAATGTTAATTCATCATTTTGCCAACAGATGGCGCTAGTAGTAATACAAAGTGTTATTACTTTATTTAATTTTTTTTGGTTTATAAAATGATATTTTTATGTTTGATAACACATCTAGACATGAATTTAAATTACTATGTTAAATTTCAAACCTAATGCAGTGCAGTAGTTTTTCCGTAAAGTGTACCACAAGAATGCATAGTTCGTCGATTAGTGATAGGGCTCGCTTCGCTCGCCCTAATAAAAAACAGGTACACAAGCAAAATGTCAAAAATTCTAATTCTATAATGTTATGTCGATTTACAGTATGGAGCTTTTCGCCACTATTGACTCAAGGTAACGGTTGGATGCTGTCAGAAATTGGTTATCAGAGGTGTAAAATATGTCAAGTTGGCTATCGCTGTTTAAGATGCTATTTAATTGCGTCATCGCTTGATGTAGCGGGGAGAAAGAGAGAGCACGCGTCCTGGCCGGCGGGACGGCAAAGAAGCCGCGGCTGCGAGCGCGTAATAGCTTGGTGGAGGCCTGGGGTACCCGAATTGCTACCAGGGAGAGTAAGGCAGGATTAGTTAGTGTTCCCCATATAAGCCGAAGGAAATATTTAATTAGATAGGTATTCCTCCGAGCCTCCAGCGATGTGTAGTCCACCATTCCAAGTATAAAAAGAGTTGGATATAAGTATGGGTAGTAACCATATAACTTTTTATATAGGAAACGTGCATATGGTTTTTGTACCCTTTCCAGAAGAAGTTTATACTGCTGCTCATGGGGATTCCAGATTAAAGCATTAGTTTCCAGCTTACTACGCACGAACGCGTTGTACAAAATGCTGATAGCGTGCCTGTTTGTAAACATTTTTGCCTGCCGTATAACGAATCCCAGACATCTCCTGGCTTCATTACAGACCTTTACAATATGTCGGTTAAAAGTGAGCTGAGGATCAAACCATGTACCTTCTTTTATTTCACTGACTTGTTTCAGTGGTTTTCCCTCCATTTTGTATATGCAGTGTATAGGTTGGCGCGCTCGCGTATAAGACATCAAAGTGCATTTGTCCTCATTGAGGCCGAGGCTGTTCTTTTGGGCCCAGGTGTGAACGGCGTCTATATCTGACTGTAGCATTCTGTTATCGTTACCAGTTTCGATGGGTAGAGCTAATTTTAAATCGTCTGCAAAAAGCAAGCACGTTGAGAATTTAATTGCTGCCGGAAGGTCATTAACAAGTATGAGAAATAAGAGAGGCCCGAGATTACTTCCCTGTCCAATGCCCCTCGTAGCAAACATATTGTTGTCTGCTTGAGAGGTAATTCGCCAAAAACTGGAGCAAATCGGTTGAAAACCCGCTCATACAGAGCTTCCTCAGTAGGATATCGCCGTCAACTCGGTCGAATGCCTTGCAGAAATCAAAATAAGCTACATCTACTTGTCTCTTCTGATCCAGATTACTCGCTAACAAAGATACAATATTAAGTAGGTTAGATGTAGTTGAGCGCTTTGGTAAAAACCCATGTTGCTCGTCGCAGAACCAACCGTTTAGCTGTTTGAATATTTTTGAGTAAATAATTGATTCAAAAACCTTACCGAAGATGCAGAGTACAGCAATTGGTCTGTAGTTATGGACATTCGATTTCAAGCCTGATTTATGAATTGGCAATACTTTGGTCGTCTTCCAGGCTGTTGGGTAGGTTCTGTTTTTTAAAGCCAAGTTAAATATACACTTCAGGGGTTGCACAAATAGAATAGAATAGAATAGAATAGAATAGAATAGAATAGTTTTTTATTCGTAAACACACAGACAACAGACATACATTGAAAAAAACATAGTGAAAAACAAAGTGTCACGAAATGGTCCCATCTCAGCATGTTGCTGGCGACTTCCAGCGCTGATCTTCCGATTAGACCATCAAGTGAGAAATAATCACGGAAGGTAACAGACAAAAAAATAAGTAAAGAAACATAAAATAAACCGAAAAATAGATTACACACATTTTACACAGCTAATACAAAAAAGAGATGAATTAAGTACACGGATTAACCGATCGAACTTGTACCATCCGGTCGGGTCACATCGTGGCGCGGCATTAGGCGCGCATAACTAGCGCTAGCGGTAGCTACACGAAATTAAATTCGATGACAGATTTGACAAACAATAAAGTGAGTGAATCTAATATAATATTATGTAAAATTTCAATCAGTTTTAACTTTTTAGTCATGAAAACAATGTTACAAAGTTGGCTAAAATACATAAACAAAAACAACACCAAAGTTAAACAAATAGAAACATAATGAAATGACACAGATAAAAAGGATGGCGTGTCGGGAATGGTGTCGACTCCTATGCGGAAGGAACAAGAACATTGTGGTAAGTAACAAAATTTACAATACAATACAACAATAGCAAATGCTTCATAGCAGTCTCTAACGACATACTGCGGGATTCCATCTGGTCCCTGTGTTTGTTTGGGCCGCAAGTGATCAATGGCTTTGCGAATATCATTGTCACTTTATGTCATCAAGGGTTATAAGCCGGTCACTGCAGTTGGGTAGTTCAGCTCTGGCATCCAAACATGCTGTTGTCACGTCGAGAGTGGGGGCATTTTTTAGAAAGACTTCTTTAAAAAAAAGTTGCAAATGAGTCAGCCACATCTTGCGATGACATATTGCCAAAAGTTGCAGGTTGATTCGAACCTCGATTTCGTTTTATATATTTCCAGAAGGTGGAAGGGTCACGAATGATATTACTTTGTAGGTTATTTACGTACGATCGCACAGCAGCTTCGGTCTGAATATTTACCATCCTCCGATAGTAGGTGAAAAACGCATAATAAAGTTGATCGCTTGTTTGTTTGAATAACTTATGATAGTGATTTTTTAATTTGTTTAAATCAATCAGATCCGCTGAAAACCATTCTGGATAGTGGTGCTTAGGTTTATTCTTGTGGGGTTCTCTTAGGGGTACACACTCTGTGAGGATTTCATCTAAAATGGCATAAAAAAGGTTAGTGCAATCATTTGTCTCGTTAATATTAAGGAGAGGGGACCAGTCCGTGGTAGCTAATTTTTGATACAGTAGATGAAAGTTAGCCTTACGGTAATTTCTTATAGGTATACTGTCGTGGTTGTTAGGTGGGCTATTCGTGCTATTTGGACAATTTTTACTGAATAGAGATAGGCATGACACCTCTATGTTAAGTGATGTTTTTCTACTGTTACAAGTCCAGCGACAGCTTCCTCGACTACTATTTGAGAGGTCACGTTGTCTGACAGCACCAGGTCAAGTAACCGATTGAGATCATTTAATATTTTATTATGTTGGGCCAGGTTACTGTGACATATGTGGGTAGATTAAGTAATCAGGCGCCGACTGAATGTGGGTAGGTTTATTTCTGTCTCTTTTAATAAATCCTATACCGAACGGACGTGTTTCCTTGGTCTCATCAGCTCAGATCCATCTCCTGGCCTGAAGGCATATTTATCAGTGGCGACGGGACTGTGATCTACGTGTGGAATATTTTAGTGTTGTGGTTTAGTACATTGCAGTGAATAAAAACAGTAATAATGGCAGTCGGAAAGATAGCCCCTTTCGATATGGACAAAGATTGTTGGGACTTATACGTGGAGCGTTTGGAACAATATTTTATAGCGAATACAGTGAGTGAATCGGTTAAAGTGGCTACCTTAATTACGGTGGTAGGCAGGGACGCGTATGAACTTATGGTTAATTTGTGTACGCCGGCCCGCCCGGCAACAAAGACTTTTGATCAGTTGAAGGCCATCATGAAATCGCACTTGCAACCTAAACCGAGTGTATTAGCAGAAAGGTTCAAATTCCGACAACGACGCCAAGCAAGTGATGAGAGCATAGCGGAGTATGTCGCGGCGTTGAAGAAAATGTCAATGACTTGCAACTTTGGCGCGGACTCATTGCAAGACAATTTAAGGGACCAATTTGTTTGCGGTTTATCGAAGGATGTTATACGACAGCGACTATTCGCGGAGTCGCGCGCGACGTTCGAGAAAGCATTCAAATTAGCCGTAACGATAGATTCGGCCGAGACGGAATCGGCGGTTATGGAAAAGCGAGTAGACAACCATGGAGGAAGTACGGGTGTCTACCAGGTGGCCTCGAGCTGGGGGCGAGGGAGCTACGGTAACGGTGAAGCCGCCGGGGGACGGAAGGTCACGGGGGCTACGCGAGGCGGGGCAGGCACCGGGCGCGGCGCGAGCGGCCGCGGCGGACGACGCGGGCCGGGCGCCACGGGCGCCGGCCGTGGGCGCGGCGCGCACGGCAGCGCTGCTGGCTGCAAGACGTGCGGCGGCAGTCATGACTCCAACACGTGCAAATTTAAGGCGTACGTGTGTCGGGTGTGCAACCGAGATGGACATCTGAAGAGGATGTGTCCGAGACTACGCGAGGAACAGTTGTTCGCGTTGTATGACGGAGGCGCGGACGGGCAGGTGGCGTATGACGACAGCGAGGGAAGTGACGAGGTAGTTACCTATAACTATTCTATTGCTTTTAAGGACTTTAGTGCGTATCCGCCATATGTATTATCAATGAAGGTTAACAAAAGAAACATAGATATGGAAATTGATACAGGTATCTGTATTTCTTGCATTAGTTATGATTGTTACATAAGAACTTTAGGGAATTTTAAATTACAGCCGAGTGATGTCTCAATGCGATATTATACCGGGGAAAGGGTAATACCCGTAGGTAAATTATGCTTGAATGTACAATATGGTCAAGTAAACAAAGAATTAGATCTGTATGTAATTAAAAGGGGCATGACGAGTTTGTTAGGTCGACAATGGATTCATGAACTCGGGGTAACTTTGCCCATTTCAGTGCCATGTAACAAATTGGACAGGGAAAATATTGGTCAAAAATTTGATAAAAATGTGTTCAGTTCCAGGTTTAAAGAAGTTTTTGAAGACGGTTTGGGGCGGTTCACGGGCGGCAAGGTCGGGTTCGCGCTGCGCGAGGGGGCGCGTCCGGTGTTCCTGCGCGCGCGCCCGCTGCCGTACGCGCTGCGCGAGCCGGTGGAGCGCGCGCTCGATCAGCTGGTGCGCGACGGCATCATCACGCCCGTGCCCACCTCCGACTGGGCCACTGTAGTCGTACCGGTAATGAAAAAAGATGGGACTATTCGTTTGTGTGGGGATTTCAAATTGACACTAAATAAATGTTTACAAGTGGATCATTTTCCAGTACCTCGAGTAGATGATTTGTTGACAAAATTGCATAAGGGGGATACATTTTCGAAAATTGACTTATCGCAAGCGTACGCGCAATTCGAATTATAGACGACTCAAAACAATACACCGTAATTAATACCCACAAAGGGTTGTTTATGTATAATCGTTTAATTTATGGCTGGCTAGAGCCCCGGTATATTTCAAAGGAAGCTAGAGCAGTTGTTTGCGGACTTGCCTACGGTAGGCGTTTTCTTGGATGACATTATTATAACTGGTTCCGACGATCGGGCTCATTTAGAAACCCTCACAGAGGTATTTGAGAGGTTACGGAAATATGGGTTAAATATGGGTAAAAAAAGAAAAATGCACTTTTTTGCGCCGTCGGTGACGTATTTAGGTTTTGTCATTAGCAAAAAAGGTGTGCACGCGTGTCCTGAGAAAATAACGGCCATTAAAGAAGTAGGGGAACCAAGTAATGTGTCGGAGCTTCGCTCGTTTTTGGGTCTCATTATGTATTACGCCAAATTTGTACCTAACGTGAGTACTATTTTAGCACCACTATACAGGCTTTTACAAAAAAACCGGGCAAGTGCGAGCCGGACTCGCGCACGAAGGGTTCCGTACCATAATGCAAAAAAAATAAACAAAAAAAAAAACGGTCACCCATCCAAGTACTGACCACTCCCGACGTTGCTTAACTTTGGTCAAAAATCACGTTTGTTGTATGGGAGCCCCATTTAAATCTTTATTTTATTCTGTTTTTAGTATTTGTTGTTATAGCGGCAACAGAAATACATCATCTGTGAAAATTTCAACTGTCTAGCTATCACGGTTCGTGAGATACAGCCTGGTGACAGACGGACGGACGGACGGACGGACAGACGGACGGACAGCGAAGTCTTAGTAATAGGGTCCCGTTTTACCCTTTGGGTACGGAACCCTAAAAATGTTAATTTTGTATGGGACGAAAATTGTAGGTCAGCGTTCAACAAAATCAAACAAATGTTAATTTCAAGTGCCATCTTAGCTCATTACTCGCCACATTTGGGCCTAGTTCTTACCACAGATGCTAGCAGCGTAGGGGTAGGCGCGGTGATCTCCCATTTGACGCCAGAGGGCGAGCGGCCAATTGCGTATGCATCACGGGTATTGAATTCGGCGGAAAAGGCGTATTACCAGATTGAACGCGAAGCTTTGTCAATAATATATGGTATTAAAAAATTCCATCAATATCTCTATGGTAGAAGGTTCACATTAAGAACTGATCATAAACCTTTAGTCTCCATTTTTGGCGATAAGTCAGGCATACCGGTAATGGCAGCGAGTAGGATGCAGCGTTGGGCGGTCATCCTCGCGGGTTACGATTATGACATCGAATACGTGCGCAGCGAGAAAAACGCGGCCGACGCACTATCTCGTTTGCCAGTAGGATTACGTTCCGAACAGGAAAACGATAAAGGTAATACACGCGAAATCACTTATTTGAATTTTGTTCAAAATTTCATGCCAATTACAAGGAAGACTTTGTGTCAAGAAATTAGTAAGGACGACGTTCTTAGGAAAGTAATGTTGTTTATACAATCCGGCTGTAACGAACGATAACGTTTGTAACGATGAACAGATTAAACCTTATTTTTCACGACGAAACGAATTATACATCGATGCAGGGTGTATAGTATGGGGTTATAGATTAGTTATTCCAAAAAAAAATGCAGGATTCGTTGTTGAAAGAGGTGCACAGCGGACACATGGGGATAGTTAAGATGAAGAGTATCGCGCGGAGCATTGTGTGGTGGCCGGGCATCGATGCGGCAATTGAAAGCGTCTGTAAAGCGTGTACCGCGTGTACAGCAGAGAGTACGTCTCCGGCTAGGGCGGTGCCACAACCCTGGCTATACGAGTCAGAGGTTTGGTCACGGCTACATCTCGATTTCATGGGTCCTATTCAAGGTGCCTCATTTTTGGTGTTAATTGATTCGACCTCGAAATGGATTGAAGTTTTTGAAATGTATAAAACTACTGCCGCTGAAGTTATTCGCGTGTTACGGGAAACATTTGCGCGTTTTGGGCTACCAAAAGAGATTGTATCAGATAACGGGCCCCCGTTTTCTAGGAAGGAGTATGAGCGTTTTATGACTTTTAACGGTGTTAAAATGACATTTGCACCAGTATACCATCCTTCGTCGAATGGGGCCGCAGAGGGGGCAGTTAAACTGTGCAAACGAGTAGTTCGGAAAGCTTTGCGCGACGGCTTTGATGTAGACGCAGCGTTACAGTCATATTTATTGTCTTACCGAAATGTAGACCACAGTACAACCGGTACGTCACCAGCGGTTCTTTTACAGCATAGGACATTAAGGTCTCGTCTTGATCTATTGAAATGTAAGAGGCAAGTAGAAGATAAGGTTATTCAGAGTCAACGTAAACAAGTCGAGTATGCGGGAGGTACGTCTAGACAGTTGGATATCGGAGAGAAGGTGTGGGCACGTAATTATACAGGAGGGGAAAAATGGATAGGAGGGAAAATTGAACAAAAAGTAGGATCTCGCAACTATATTGTTGGTAGGGAAAATGGTCCACCCATCAAACGACATATCGATCAGCTTAAAACTAAGTGGGCTAGCACGATTGATGTGTCAGTACCAAACTCTCCAATTGCGGTAGAACCACCAAACGAATTTCCCACAGGTACGACGGCGGGAGGGGTGCCAGAACCGGTAACAAGCAATTCTGAGTTAAGGGCCGGGAATGCTCCACCGTTGCCAGTTGCACCGGCCGCGCCCCCTACATTGCCGGTTCCCGTGGAGGGTCCCAAACCGATCCGCAGTAGGAAACCCGTTAAAAGATATGGGTTCGACTTGGATTAGTATTTAATGATTTAATTCTTATTAAGCTAGTACGCATAACTGTAATTATAGATTTAGTGGGGGGGGGGGGGGGGGGGGTGTGACATATGTGGGTAGATTAAGTAATCAGGCGCCGACTGAATGTGGGTAGGTTTATTTCTGTCTCTTTTAATAAATCCTATACCGAACGGACGTGTTTCCTTGGTCTCATCAGCTCAGATCCATCTCCTGGCCTGAAGGCATATTTATCAGTTACAATAATGCATAAAATTTTCAAATGACTTACGGACGTTGTTTGTGGCCGAGTATAAGTTAAAATCACCTACTATTACAACTGCGTATGAATGCGAGCTTATAACTTTCTCTAGACATCGGAATGCAGAATGGTAACGAACGTCAGGTATTCTAGGGGCCAAATATACGACACACAGAATCAATTTCAAACGTCCCTTAGTAAGAAGTGCACAGATAATTTCATCCTGTGGATGCGCGTCACAATCTAGCTCCCGCAAACAATACGGCGCGCGCGCCGCGAGCAGCACTCCGCCTCCGCCACGGCCGGGACGATCACAGCGCAGCACGCTGAAGTCGGCAGGGAAAAGCTCGGAATCGTGCACAGAGGCGTCGAGGCGGGTTTCAGTTAGGGCCAATACATCTGTCTCGAATGTCACTAGCATATTCTTTGTTACGGATAGTTTACCCTTTAACCCCCTAACATTCTGGTAAAAAATATGTGTTTTCTGTGATTTGGGAACGAAAAAACTTATTCAGAGATCTGTTTGCTATACCGAGATGATGATTGTTTATATTTAAAGGAATACTATGAGTACTATGACTATTCGAGTCTAAAGTAAAGTGTGTCAAAAGCGTCATTAGATCGTTATAGATTGCAATAAATCCCCGCTTGTTGACGTTACCAAATCCAGAGAACATACTATTATCATAGAGTAAATTCTTATTAGGGTCTAGTGTAAAGCAATATTCACTTTGTACATTGTCTGTATATAGCAGCCTATTAAAGGTAGAAACACGGTTATTAAAGAGGATGGAGTACTTATTACATTTAAATGTAGGCACCTGTTCTCTTATAAATGTAATAAGTTCTTTAAAGTTTACATTTTTCTTAAAATCACTGTCACCTATGTAAATAACACAAAAGTCGTTAAAATGTGACGTCCCACGGCAAAAGGTACCTTATGGCGGTTGGCGCTTACGCTGTTATTAACGCCGTTCCAATATTATTGCGGCGCTATGCGACGTAAGCGCCAGCCGCCATAAGGTACCTTTTCTCGTGGAACGTCACAAATTATAATTTCGTAGCTTGTCATGGAGGTCGCGAAACAGTTCTCTAGTGCCTGCCCCTGGTTTCAAGTAAATATACGTGTTTTCATGGGACCGTGACTGTTTGATTAATTCTATCAGATGATTGGAGTAGTTGCTTATCAGACACATTCTGGAATAAGGTAGTGACGACCGATTTTGCCGAGCTTTTTTGGGAATGGGGATTATTGGCGTCACGATCCCTTTGGTTTTCATACGGTCGTCAATGGTATTCGGAATAGGTACACCTTTCAGTTGAGCGAGTTGTTTTTTGTGAGCCTCCACCTCAATTTCTAATGATGCTATGAGCTTTTTCAGGCGCTGCAATTGTACCTCACAGTCAATATTTAGGCACATCATAGCTCCGCCTGGCGATTGAGGCATGACGTTTTGAATGGAGTTTCGCTTATTTATGCTAGACGGTGAGGGAGAGGCAAGGTTAGATGCGTGACAGAGCTTTTTCAGTGTGCCAACTTCTCTCTGCAAGTTATCGATACTTCTTTTCAGCCCATTATTTTCAATTATTACCTCTTCGAGTTGGTTTTCAGTAGACGCGAGTTCAGAGCCGAGTCGGACTATTTCTTCCTTCATTTCCAGGACCGTCAATACGTCATTCACCGAGTAATCCAGACTCTTTGAGAGCTTTTGCTGAACGAGTGCAGCTTTTATGGAGGTATCAGATTCCTCCTGGGCATCTGAGATATGCGATGTTAACGGAGATTGAGATTCAAATGGAGGGGATGGCGGATTTGTTACATTCGTCCCGTCGCTTATTATGGGAGAATTGTGAATCAATCGGAGACAATCTTGAGATTTTTCTTGGTCTGTGGATAGGTTATCTTTCTCGCCCGTTAGTATATACCTAGTGTAAGCGACCCAAGTAACAAAAGGTTCTATAACTAAGGCATTTTATAACCAAACAGTGATATAGTAGGCCTATAATGGTAACCATTGTGACTGCTTGTACTATAAAGGTTTTTAACAGAGCGTTTTGGTTCTATAAGATTAAAGAGCATTTTAGTTTTATAATTTAGCTCTTAGAACGCTTATAGCACCGTACAAAAGAATATTTAAAGTGCTGCACTGTAATAGTCATGTAATAAGCGATTATGGTACTATTTAATACTATAGACGACTTTACTGACGCTTTTATGTACCTATTTTGCACTAATAATGCGTCAAAATAACTTTTATAGTACTAGTATTGTAGCAGTATCGTAAACACTATTAGAGGATCAACCAGCACTATAAAAGGGCTTTACACGACCATTACGTAACGTTTTAGCTTTTTAAAAGCTCTCTTAACATCGCTATAAGGCTAGTTCTGTAAAAGTCATGAAGGTTTTTCTATAGTGCTATATAGTACCGTAAAAGTTACCTGCTACGTTGCTAAATAACTTAATCCTAACCTGTTAAAATATGGCTGCTGTTTTCTGCCATGATAGCACGTTAGCAGCACGGCTGAAGCCTATGTGTACTATAGTAGCCACAGTTGGGACAAGTCCTTATGTTATTAATTTAAATTTAATTAAAACATGAAAATTATGAGAGCGCATTGTCAAATTTGAAATCATCATAATGATTTTATCGATACAATTATTTTCGCATGTACAATATACCGGCATAGTAACGGTCCACGAATGTTTTTAGTACGTCCTTTTTATTACCTGAAATACAAATGTCACTTTAAGAAACAATGACGAGAATGAACTTACCGATATTTAATATTTTAGACACCCACGACGCAAGTGTGATAAATAAGATCACTGGAATCGTTTACGGTGCAAAATAGCACTATAAGCATGTTTTGGTTACTTTTATAATTGCAAATTGCGACATAAACGTTGCAGATAGCACTATTTTAGTACTAAAAAGCGTTTCTCGTCACTTTTACATTTCAACCATAGAGCTGATTTATCACCGTGAGAGCCTTTATGTAATGTTTATAGAATAAATCAGTGATAAAACTAGGGCCTAATTGGGGTTTCGTAAACGTTTACAACACCATTATAGTGCTAATCATGAACACTAATTAGCACGCTCCAAAACGTTCTCAGGACCTTTATGGTACCAAATTTTGTTACTTGGGGAAGTAGCAGACGAACTTAAATAAACCTGATCCGGTGGTGCTTCTTGGTTCGAGCCTAGATTTTCTGATGGGTCAGTTTTTAGTTTATGTGAGAAGGCTGGTGAGTTTGATTGGGACCTGTCTGGAGATTCTGAAAGTTTGTCTTGGTCCGGGGTTATGTTTTCTGACACGTCCGTGTCTAGAGCGTGATGAGGTAAGGGGGAGCTTAATTGTGAACAACTTGGAGCTTTCTCATGGTCAATGTTACAGTCAACAGTCATATTGGCGTCCGTTCGTGGCGTACTATGGGAAGGAACAGGTAAACTTAGCTGGGGACAATCGAGAGCTTTATCTATGTTCATGGGTAAGTCATCCTTAACCGTTATTAGTGTGGAGTGTACATGGCTTTGTATTGGCTTCTTAGCTTTGTCTTTATTTGCGCTTTTCGCAGAGTTCGTTCGTGACGGCAGGGGTCGCAGAGCCAGTTTGTTTGCCATCATGGGGGACTGCTTTCTACCAGTACATGTTTGCACTTCAATTGTTCTCTTTTTGTTGGTTCCCACAATCTGAATGCTTTTTCAGATAATCCCATACAGATAAAATGAAAAGTCAATTTGCATACAGAACATATCGTCGCATTTTTCCTATCTACAGTACATTTACAATCATGGCAAATTGACGTAATTCTTCGATTATTAGTCTTTGTTACAGGTTTGTTTTTGTTTTCCATTATTTATAATCAAGTGTGATTGTCAAAATTAAATATTGTATGCTAAATAGTTTTTCACATTCATGCCCGGTATTGGTGAATAGAAATGCTCAATACCGCCGTCATTACGTTCTGTTTGAATGCGTACTTGTTCTGACGTATTGGTATTAACCAGGAAGTTTAGCACGTGTAGGATAGATGGCGTAATTAGTAGTAGGGATGAAATCTGTATGAGCGTGTGTTTCGGCTTGTTGTCAATAGGTGGCGGTGTCAGTCTGAACAGCCAATAATACTATTTTTGCTTGAGTATTTTAGTCTAGCAATACCGTACATACGTCGGCTCAGCTGTCAATAGTAACGCCAATCAGCTGTTGAGTAGTCCCGCTATTTTGTTTTCGGAAAGTGGTTTTTGTAGTGTCGTAGTTCAAAAATCAAACAAAGTAACGGCTAATATAAGTTTCTCACCGTATATTTTGGTGTCCAGTGCCTTGTTGTTGTGGGATTATTACTGCATTTTCACTGTAAGTACTACTGTTGACTTGTTGCACTCCAAACTGCTTTTCTAGGTAGCATTTTAAACCTTTTTCCAAAAAAAATCTATAGAGCTCTTGATATTAATGTTTTCATGTCAAATGTTGCCAGCAGAAAAACCGAATAGTGATAGGGCTCGCTTCGCTCGCCCTAATAATGAGTAGTAGAGGGAATTTCGAGTACATACCAAGCAAATCACATGCATATATCTAACATCCCGATCGTTATCTACCGTAGGCGTGTTAGCGAGGGAATTAGAAGAATTTTGCAAGAAGCAATGCATAGATGAAGTTATAATTATAAAAGATAAACTAAATGCGCAAGAAATGAATGAATTTTAGCTAGCTACAAATGTGACATTCCTAGGATCCTAGTAACAAAAGGTGTCACGAATGTATACGATAAAGAGGAAATAAGAATTATTTTAAACGATTTCCATCTATTACCCACCAGTGGCCACGCGGGGGTTAAAAGAATGCTCAATAATATAAAACGACATTACTTCTGGCTAAGAATGAGCCACGATGTAAAGGAATATGTAAAGAAATGTGCACATTGTCAACACAACAAACACACTAATAAATACACTAAGGAGCCAATGATGATAACTACAACACCAAGTTCATCCTACGAAAGAGTTTCTTTAGATATTCTAGGACCCTTAGAAATAGATAATTTTAACTATAAGTACGTATTAACAATTCAGTGTGAACTGACTAAGTTCGTCGAAGCATATCCTTTAGAGAGGAAAGACACTGAGTCTGTAAGTAAAGCATTTGTAAATTATTTTATTTTATTGAGATTCTCAAGAAAGTGGCATCGACAGGTTAAACTTAATGATTTTTTTTTTGTATTTTTTTTACTTTTAAGAATGAAAAATATGTTTTACTACTTCAAGTACCCCAAATTTTCAAAAGGGAACGGAAAATGAAGAAGTTATTTTCAAGACTTACAATAACCTATACATTGAACACAGGTTAAAGTTAAGCAGGTTACAGTGAAAAATACATTCATTTTTATTTTTTCCCTTGAACGTATAATAATACGAATGTCTCACTTTTAGCATAGATGAATAAACCTTCATACAATATTAAAATGATATTATTACATTAGGCCCCATACTGTAACATGTCAGA